>NC_056729.1:772392599-772582270 GCF_019279795.1 Protopterus annectens
GTCCCGGTCATGCGCATTAGTACCCTGGCGTAATGGCGTCAGTCTAAGCGCCATGACCGGCGATCGCCAGCCTTATACTCTGGTATTCGGGCCGACTGGACGCGGACTATACCCAATAGTCAGGACTGCAGCAATGGAATCCTCGAACATCTACATTTATGGTAGGTACAAAACTGTACTTTGTGATCCTTGTACTAGAAAGGTGGATGTCCATGAAGTATGTGTTTATTTGGGATCAGGATGTGTTGTCTATCATGTCCAACACCTCTGGGTTGGACATGGCTTTATTCAGGGTAGGCTGCATGCTACATGGTGCAGCCAGGGATTGGGAAGGGCAGTGTAGGCCATCTACACATGGGCAATAACCCTTAAAGGAAATATGTGATCCATTATGGGTCACATGGGTGTTGAGTATGGCTGAGCAATTACCTCTATATTCCTGGATGGCACCCTGTCATGATTAGGGGTGCCACATATGACTACCTGTCTGGTGTGGTGAAGTAAACTATCAAAGGAAAGAGTACTGTCCAGCTGCATCCCATACACACAGTTGCCATTATGTTGACCGCTGCCTAGGTGGTAGTTCATGGGTACAGGGTTTGTAACATAGGGGATGACAATGCAATACTTAGCTGTCAGACTGTGGCCATACATCACACACCACACATCTGATACACTAAGGCCATTCTGTATGTTGTACGCAGCACACATTGAGTCAACTATTGCTCCTAGTTCATAGTCATTTGCAAACATCAATAGGCTGATGCCTTCTGTGTTAGTCTGTGTGGAATGGATAACAAAAAGGGGGAGTAGCAGGAATGAACCCTGTATTACTGTGGCTGGCACTGGTTTGATGTGCGTATATTAGTCAGACACCTTCTGTAGTGTTGGTTCTGCCAGCAGTCCAGTTGCCAACCACTCCTGTGACATAGGAATATGCACCTAGTTTACTGAGTGTAGCTGGAACACAGTATGGGTGATGGTGTCCTACGACTTGGCAAGGTCATGATATGCAGTGTGAATCAACCCTTCTGTCATCTATATCTGTACAGAGTACATCAAATATGTTGATCACGGTTCATGGCCTTACAGACCAGACTCAGCAGGGTTGTTGTGCACTATTTCCCATTATCAATGGTGTCTCTCCCTTTGTGGGGTGTGATAACTGTTGCTGTGCACCATTCGATGTGTACACACCCTGACATGGAGCTATGATTGAACATGATGTGTATGTGGATAGCTGAATGTTCTTACATTTGTGTAGGATACACCCTGGGATGTTGACAGGTCCCATGAAAGCTGTATGTATGGATTTAGAGAGTGCAGCTTGTACCTGCATAGTCATTATTACAGGGACCCTGTAGTGTACATGGATATATTACTAAGTGTACCTGTTGGGGGGTGGGAGTGGGTTTAGGTTCTCCATGACCCTATCTGGATGAACGGGTGCTAGTTCTGTAGGTGCAATACGTCCCATCCCACAGTGCTGTGCAGCACGGCAGGTCTTGTCATTGCCATTACGATTAATGGCACAGCTATAGAATGCTCTGTGCTTGGCCTCATAATATGTGGCTGATTAGTTTCACAGTAGCTTTGTGTGGTTTTATATAGTGTACCTGCATCTTACTGAGGCTGACCAGGGATCACCTACACTCATGTGTATTCACTCTTTCAACAGTTACTACCTTCTGTGGTACAGTTTAAAGCATGGTACCACCAGTTTGCCTACCTGTTTGTGTTGGGTTGAATCCTGGTTCTGTTTCAATGGCACAGTCACTGCACATATGTGATTGCTTAAGGTTCATTTGTGTAGGATTCAGCATTTCCACATGCATTGTCCATCTGCATGGGTGCCATGAAAGTCACCACTCTGCTCTTAGGAAACATAACATTGGCATTGGAGACTAACTATGTGTAGCATACTGTTAGCCCTGTTTGTGTGACTACTGTGATCCAGTTAGTGGGGTCGATGGAATCCAACATGCACTGAGCGCAGGTGTTGGTACATGAGGAGTCTTTTCAGTTCATAATGGAATAGTTGAGAGTAGCCATTATTATGGTTCTGTCTCAGACCTAATCTTCCCCATTACAGCACATTATGACAGCTGGGAAATCCGCGGCCTGGTGGGTGATCTGTCTCAAGGTGCAATTTGAAATCCACTTTGGCACAAATGTAGTTGCTCAGCATAATGCATCTGAAGTTATGCAAGTGCAACTAGCGTGGGGGTGTACATATCCTTCAGGAATATGGACACACCTGTGGCCCGTGTGTTCCAATAAAGGATAATGGGCAAGAGGTGAGGTATGTGTTATAACATGGTCATGCAGGTGTGCTCTCCAGAGCGTTGAAACATGTCTCAGCCACTGCACAGATATATGTTCTCCATGTTAGAGATTGACATATGTGTGTCCATATAGTGTTTCTGACATGTATCATTGTGTAGCGAGACCTGCAGTTTATTGCTTGGCTGTCCCTGTAACAGCAATGGACCTTCACTTGAACTGTGCATGAAGAAGGCACTATAGGGGAAGCATGAGCCTTAGGCAGTATCCAGATTCTCAGGGGTGACAGGTGCAAGCCCTGTCTGGCAAAGCATCATGGTCTGTCAACCATGTTATCCCAGGCAGACAGATACTGGATACCCTTTGACTTGCACCACTACACTAGACAATTGTGGAATACAATCCTTTTGTCCCTGTACTGCAGTATCATTCTGGCCAATGGCAGAATGCTACCCAGGCCTTTGGATATACCTGCATGGGCTACAAGACCTGACAGTTCCTACATGTGTTTCCATACAGTCCAGACTACTGCATCACAGCTCCTGCACAAGAACATGGAATATTCCAGAGCCATGTGTGTAGTTCAAAAGGTGGTCTGAGTGTATGGGTACATGGCTAATCATGGCAGACAGGCAGCTGACAGTATGTATGCCCTCGTATAGGTTGGTGTGTAACATAGTGCTAGAGTTTGCATTCACAAATGAGTACTGTTGGGCATGTTTCCAGTCATGTGTTCTGAGGTGTGGCACAATTATGCAAACTATGTCATACAGTTTGTGTATTTCGGTGTCTGTCTCTTCCTGCTTGGGGGGGGGGGTCACTTGTTTGGCAAGATAGCTAGAAGTGTCTGTGAATGCGTGTGATTTCTGGTAGTGTGTGTGGGTGTCCTTACTGTGTTCTGGTAAGGGTATGTATTGGTTGTGTTGATGAACTGCATGTATTAACCTACACCTCATGACTGTCCAGTCCAGTCATGGCTGTAGACTGGGCTGCCTTCCAGCTTACCCCTGTAGCTGCATCCCAAACAATGTGTGGGGCGTGGTGTTAGGTGAGTTTGGCAGTGTACATGGCATAGAGATTACATTTCCCCAAGATGGCCACATACACAAAGCTGACATTAGTAAACACCAGTAGCTGACTAGTGGACATGCCTGTATGAGCATTCAGTACTACAAGTACCAAGTACTGTATTTAGTTTAAGTATTGCTTATGAAGATGTTTTAGACAGTGATGCTCACATGTAAATAATTGTGTTATGGACGTCACAACACTGGCTATTACGGAAACATTGTAGCTACCTTTAGCAGCAATCGTCCTCTGAGGAGCACATCACATCTTGTTAGTTGATTACAGATGATGCAAATGTTTACAGGTTTGTTTCCTTCTCTGGGTATATACTCACATATCCACCAGGACCATGAGCTCTGTTGGGCACAGACACCCCCCCCCCCAAACAGAGTCATGTATCAATAGACTCTGATGCCACTATCAACATGATCAGGATATAATCAGATAGTGTGAGCCATCACCTATGAAGCGGCTATTACACATGGGCAGCTGTCTCCTACATCTTACACTCCTACTGCAGATGTTACACTGGAGTTAAAGATGATAAGCAACCTGTTTCATTATCAGTGCTGTGCACTACGTTACATACAGTATGTGCAGGCGGCTGTTAGGTTGGCAATGAGAGGGTGGGGTACACAAACTTGTTAGTTCAACCAGTGTGTCTGTACTCTCAATATCCACTCGGTGTGCACATAGCCATTTGGCCCAGCCCTGTAACAAGGGTCACTACACATTTGCATAACATGTACACATGCACAGCTGTTATTGCTTGCAAACGATACTAAAGAGGACCAGCACTGTAACAATGGTCACTACACATTTGCATAACATGTACACATGCACAGCTGTTATTGCTTGCAAATGATACTAGAGAGGTCCAGCCCTGTAACAAGGGTCACTACACATTTGCATAACATATACACATGCACAGCTGTTATTGCTTGCAAACAATACTAGAGAGGTGGATATTACATGTGTTATGTGCATGGATAGTTACCTGGGTCTTCTAATTATCTTTGCTATCATGCTGCTAAACTGTCAGATGAATACAAACAATATGTATCCTGTTATTGAGTGTTGTAATTGCCAATAGACATAACTACTGTTTGCATAACATAACAGAATTGCCATGTAGAATAGAATACAGATCTGCCTAAAATACTGTACATTACACAGTTATTGGCACAATATCCCACAATGCACACCATATCTGCACGGTAAGCCCACCTTTAACATGTTCATCTTACTTATACACCCATACATATGTCTTCTGTTACAATATATCGGCATATACTATCCCCTGTTATAGCACATACTTGTTGGACCAGTCCTGACACTGGCAGTGGCTGGAAGTGAATTGGTGGGTTCCAAGCCCATATCATCCCTTGTGGTGTATGCGGAGTTTGCCATGTAACCTACAGCAGCACACACATAGAATACTACAAGCATTGCTACTGCTCAACAATACATCACTACAAGATAGCTATTTCCACTATATGCACTGATTACAGTGTAATTCTTACCGTACAGGTACTACATACACAGACATACTACATGTTATACATACCGTCTTAGCAATCGGAGGTGTTATTAACTAGTATAATACTCGTTTTCAGTTTGTCTTTCAGTGTGTTGTACTGTCCTACAGGTAGATACAGATGGTTTGAATGTGTGACAAGGCAACCTTTTATAGTTACAGATCAGTAACATGTGCTATCCCGATAACCAACTGGTGTTCCTAAGTAGCTAATTACATGCACATCAGTGCTCTGCTACTGCCTTAGCCAATACAATGGCTACAGTGGAGTATAATTGAGTACTCTACTTGGGCGTTCTCCCTTTGCCTTACTTGTGAGGAAGACAGCGTGGAAGTGTTGTTTGGAATCTTTTGCAACAGCTGTATGGAGATTAACAGTAATATATTGTGTGTAATGCCTAGAGGATTTGGTCTAAATGTGAGTACTGCTGTTATATTTCTGAACATTGCTACTTGTGCAGGGATTGTCTATACCTAATACTTCTGCATATGTTTCAGTCTGGTCAGGCTGTTTGACCAGCTCAAGGCCGCATAGCTATGCATATAATGTTAGGGGGTATAGAGTGTGCTTACCAGACATATTTAGTTTGGTGTTACTGTGTATCATACTGTGCTGATAATCAGTACTCGGTAACACTTCCTGGTGTACGAACCTTTCAGCCCTCTGAAACGGGATTAGTTCATACAAACCCTGTTACATCAGCAGCTGTTCAATTGTAGAACAGCAACTATTTCACATAGGGCCATGTTAGTGTGTCTATGTCCAGGTATGTTAAGGTTTCAGTAGATGTTGTACAGTAGTTGAATAATTGGTTATGGTATGACAGTATGTATTGATGTAATTATTTTGGCTGTGGGGTAGATGTTGGTGGGTGTACATAGCACATGCAGGTGTGTAGGAACCCCTTTTATACAACGTCTATATGTGTGTGGGTGTTCTTTCCCTATGTGAACACCTATCCCTTAGTGGACTAATACTATGGTAATTGCAGGCTGATTCATTAAGACACTATTAAATGCTTCCTGTATAGAATGCAGGTAATGTTATTCCTTGAATCCTTTTGGCAATACATTGGAATGTAATAAAGTTTTGCAAAATGAAAGCTGTCTGTGTATTTCTGTCATGGATATTTGCAGTCATTGCAGTTGTGTTGGTGACTGTGTCCATAGAACATATTTGTAATGGTGTATTGGTATATACGCTTTATATGTTATGCTCATATTGTTTGGGGGGGGGGAGGAATGTGTGATTGCTATGGTCCATGTTATGCTCAGATATGAACACTTCAGATGCTGTCTACAGACATGTATGTATGTGTGTGCGTGTGTGTATATATATATATATATATATATGTGTGTGTGTGTGTGTGTGTGTGTGTGTGTGTGTGTGTGTATATGTATATATATTATTGCATACGTTTATCTTTACCTCCATTGATGTGTAGATGTTTTTAACCTGTATATATATATATATATATATATATATATGTAGACCTGTTTATATCTACATTGTCTCTATGTATCTCTCTCTCTCTATGTATATATATATATATATATATATATATATATATATATATATATATATATATATGAGTATACACCTTTATTGGGTACACGGCGGGTTGTCCTATTTCAACACATTCCTCCCTTTGGTGTTTTAACCTGTCTGCATACACAACTGGGATAGGTACATCCCAGGTAGCTTAGTGTTAGGTTACTCTGAGGATGGAGTACATGGTTGCGGGTTCTACTCCTGGAAGGTGTTATTATTTTACCTCTCAGAGTAGGCACTGGTAGGGAAAGTGTGAATAATGCACACTTATGTGGTTGTAAGCAGGTTTGCCCGAGGTCTGCGTGATGTTAAGCAAATGTTAAACCTGTGAAGCGCTTCTCCATTTACCATGTTTCAGCTTCGCTTACCATCGTGCAAACCCATGGAAACCCACTTACAACTGCTTAAGAGTGCTTTAATCCACCTGCATCCAACAGCCCTGATTCTTGCCCTCAAAATAACCTAACAGCCCTTGCAGGTCTTGAACCCGGGACCATGAACACCACATTCACTGACTTTACCACTAAGGCATCTGAGATATGTACAAATGTTATGGTGTTTAGAATATCCATTGTACTACAGACATTCCTCACTACTGAAAACAAATGTGACAGTCAGTTGGTGTACATATGTCTGATACATGTTAATGTTCATATGTTTGTGAAATTAGGTGTTGCAATGTGACATGACCGGGAGTATTATGAATGAGAAAGGTTCTTGCTTTCTGTCCTTTTTATATTGTCCCCATACTCCATGTATACCCCTCCAGTTTACTCATTGGACATCCAACCCAGGCCATCCTTGATGCATGATTGCATTACCCATCATTCCTCTCCACCCCAATCTTCACATACACAACAACCACCCCTTCTATGGTGAATTATGTTAATATTAATTGTTATAATACCAGAGCTGCATATGTTTTGTATACACTCCAATTCCTTTGGAGTGCTTCTGTGTCACGAAGTGTGTTCATAGATGTTTATATATATATGTCTATTGATGTAACTGTATAATCTATATATATATATATATATATATATATATATATATATATATATATGTGTGTGTGTGTGTGTGTGTGTGCAGACATCACTGACATGTATATATATATATATATATATATATATATATATATATATATATATATATATATTTCGTATTCATTTGTAACAGTAATACATATGTAGACTGGAATGTGTTGGTTCACAAACTACAGTACATTACAATGTACTGTACATATGTACACAAAAGTGACTGTCCCATTTGTGATCATTACAGTGAAATGCATATGGTATAAGGTGTAATCTCAAGACCGTGAAGCATATATACACCTTGGATGGCTTAGTGGTAAGTACCATGACTATAGTGTGCATGATCCAGGGTTCAACACCTGCAATGCTTTACAAATGTTTTTTACTCCAGAATAAGGCTCATTTAAGCAGTTGTAAGCATGTTTAAAAGGGTTTGTGTGACATTATAGCAGCGGTTAAACACTATTAAACAAACTTTGTAATGTATAACCTGTGCGCAGAAACACGGCCACATCCGCTAACTACTCAGGATATATACGTCAGTGAAGTAACATCTCACTATGTGCTGACATAACATTACATTCTCTTTTGACTGTACTCTCCAGCACACATGGGTTTATATGGGTGTTTCGAATGTTTATTATACAGACGATTACTACCTATATATGAAAGTTGTGGTTAAGGTATACTTTTGCACATAATAAACATCCCTGCCTTTATCGGGATTGGAACCTCGAATGCACAGATACTATGCAGATGCTGTAACCATTACACTGTTGACATTAATGTTGCTTCTGCCTATTTCCTATTTTGATGATTTCTATGTGTAAGCTAGGGGGCAGAGGCCCCCAAACTCACTGAGCTTCACGTACTCTTGACATAATAACATATAACAAATGTACTGTGAGACAATACATCACATTCCTAACTACATTAGGCATAGCCCCTCAATGACACATTTCAAAGGAAACCTTGTTTTGTGAATGGGTAACAGAATATACACCCCTGGGATTATGTGTCCCAGAACCATACAGCCAGGGGTGGGGGAGGAGCCTGTCCAGTTTGATAGCTGCGAGATCTGTTGGTGGAATTGAATGGTGTTGAATTGTCACATTAACATGCCCTCTTTAGATCACTAAGTGCCCCTATCACCCTCCACAACCCCAGTCTTCAACAGCTTCCAGCAACTCTGCCTGGAATTGCCTCATTGGCTATGCTTGACAGAGGCTCAGTTACTTCATCAGTGGTGTGGGGAAAGCCAACACACTGTAGCTATGCTTCTAATTGCCCTCGGGCAGATAAGTAGTAGGCTGTGAACCTCTAATGTGCAGGCCATCACAGCCATAATATGTGAATAAACAGACCTTCAGATCACAATATACAGTGAGAAATCACCATGTAGTCAGGAAACAGTTAAGTACAGCAAGAACATATAGAACACTGATACTTAGTCACTCCAAAAGCCTATCTTGGAAGCTAGAAGACTTGTATAAGTTTAAGGCTTTCTATTGCTTACCAGTAGGTTACCTACAGGAGAGATGAAAAACAAGCACAGATGGGGAACATGCATGCAATGATACCATACCGGCCTATGTGTCAGCCTTAGGCTTTGGAATACTGGCCAAGGCTATTGGCGCCCCCATGGTGCCTTATTTAGGAGAGTGTCAAAGGTGAATACTAGCTCCGTAAACAGCACAATAGCAGATTCAATGAGGTTTATGCTACTCAACACCAGAGGTTGTGATCACAACATGCATTCACTCACAGCACTCCTCAGGATGGACAACATCAACATCTGTGCAGTAACTGAGATCTGTATTAAGGCTCCTGAGAGCACACCAGCACTACCAGACTACAACCCATACCACACATTTCAGCCACAGAACATGGACTGACAGACATGGAGGAGCTGTATCCATATTCATCAGGGATACCTACACCTCCAGGTTAGTGGGGCAGCATGATACCTCTGAGATCATCCATGTGCAGCTAACATCAGCCACAACTGCAATATAAACTGTGGCCTGCTATGGATTACCCTTCATGACCCAGGACCACCACTCCACCTACCTGGAGAAAGTGGAGAACATGACAGTCCTAATGCACACCCTGGCATTGGTCGATGTCAAGTACCATACCATTAACTGGGAAACTTACTCCAGTACTCACTTTCAGACCCAGTGCTTCCTGGAATTTATCACCTCATATGCCCTGTATCAGGTTGTAACCTCCCTAATGTGGGGTGGAAACTACTAGAAGTGGTCATCACCAACATGGGCAACAGGTGCACCATAGCGGAGGTTAACCAGTCACTGGTTAGATCTGACCATGAACTATTTACTGTTTCCACACCCAAGCATCTCCCCCACCCACAGATACCACAGTGTATACCTTTCCTACAGCTAAATTTACACTACTAGTAACAGGGGTGGGGGGTTCACAGCCCCCACGCTAAGGGAAAACACTGCTCAAGATACAGGCAGATTTACAAATGCTGTCTATAAGCACCTACATGGATGTATGGATCGTGCCATCACTGGTAAACCAAGACTCACTGCTCCTAGAGAAGGACACCGGTCTGGTGGACCTCTGCAATAAACAGGCTATACTACAGAAGTAGGACAGTGTCCCAGACAAACAGCAAGTCCCACGAAGGGCAGACATCCATGACCACTACTAGTATGATACGTAGGTCCCTCATGACATCATCCAAGGCTAACATCAGCAGGAGAATACTCAAGGATTCAAACGATAACCACAAAGTCTTCTTTGGCTATGTCAAGGATCTACATGGTGACACACAGATTTGCACTGTGCCGGTGAAATAGAGTACAAAATATGCTGACCCTACTGATATCGCCGACATCCTTGCAGATACATTCGGTGCATACTTCACCCCCTAAAGAGCCCACAACACTACCTGAAAGGTACAGTATCACACACATCAGAGACACACAGGTGGAAATGGCCCTCTCTAATAGCAGAACACAGCCTCAATGGAGTCATATGTTGTCCCAGACTGCATCTTGAAAACTGTACAAGACAACCTGTCCTCCACCTAATTAAGCTTTCCTAACTCAGCTTCTCTTCTACATGCCCATACAATGGCGCGTGGCAAGGGTTATTCCACTCCATCAAGGTGGAATCACAACTGACCATGGTAACTACCACCCCATAAGCCTGACCTAGCCTGGTCTGCAATAGTATGGTTCGCATCCTCATGGCACTCATTAACAAAGACATTGGTAACCTCCGAACACGTGATCCAACCCAGGTCAGCTTGGTTGAGTGCAGTTCATGCCTACTGAACCTGTTTGATGTCTTACATACAATCATGAAGACGTTAGATGATGAGGGAGGTGGTTCACACATACTACCTGGCCTCGACCAAGGCTTTTGACACCATTCTCCACTCAGGTATTATTGATAAACACACCAGCCTGTACATACACCCATACATCACAGGTTGGGTTGCCAACGGGCTTACACACAGAACCCACATGGTACGACTAGTGGTCTCCAGGTCCAACTCTTGACCAGTCATGACTGGTGTCCCACAGGACTCAGTCCTGGGACCCCTACTGTTTGGCATATACATCTCAGAGGTACAGGCAAACACAGGTGGACTACGGCAGACCATGTTTGGCAATGACTGCGAACTGGGAGCCATGATTGATAGTCCAGCTGACACAGGGGCCTCATGGAGAACATCACAAGGTGCCAACATCACGGCCTCCAGCCAAATGCCACTAACTGCATGGTCATTCCATTGTGGAATTGGCACCCACATATTAACACATAAGTGGCAGCCACTTTAATACGGATGAGGTAATGGGGTATCTGGGGACTAAGGTAGGCAGTGATCTCCCCTTTGACAATCATATCTTCACAGTAGTTAGGACATCCTTCTATGTAGGCCATCTGATTACTAAAGGATTCCCATCTAGACATACTGGGGTTATAGTGCCCCTTTACTCATCACTCATCAGTCCCATCATAGGGTATAATAACCCATGTGGGATGTACCTCAGAAGACACATCCAACAGCTGGGAGGTCCACAAATGTACCACGCCAAGGGGAATACTGGCCTCCAACATATGGCCTATGCAGCCAGACTGAATAAACTCCTGCTACCCAGAGATGATCTCAACTGGCCAACACAGCCATGTCGAACTCAGGCTTCATGGATATGCTCCACCTATGGGAATCCATGTCACAGTGAGCCACACACTGTAGTGAGCTGAACCTTGACAAAACAATAACTGGAAGATGCTGGAGGGACAACCTCTTGTCACAGACACTTCCCAATACTTTGGAACAACATCCCTAACTACATTATACAGAGCCCCTCACTAACACTCTGCAAGAGAAACCTTGAAGAGTGGCTGGGGAACAGTAGATGCACCCCAGGGATCCTGCCATTGGCTCTGCTCCACAGAGGGACAGTTAATGAATCAATGGGGTGGCAAAAGCTGACACATTTTGGCTGGGCTTATGAATGGCCTCTGGCAGTTGGCCAAGTACCTACCTATGAATCTATACATACAGTATCTGCATATGCTGATAGCTTAATTTACTGTTCGGGTGTTGACCTACCTTGTGCCAATGGCAGTTGTGTGTGCAATAGTTGAGGGCTGCCTATGTTGGATGCACACAGTAGACTGCCTATACATGACAATTTACAGGTAATCTTGTGTGTGTGTGTCATCCATTTTTACTGTGTGTGCAGGTGGAGAAAGGTGTCAGTCCCTAGGTACCTACACTGTCAGTGTGTGTGCTATACGTTCCCTCTTTGCCAAGGCATGGGCATACTGGGCATGCCTCCGTCTGCCTACTGGGGCTGGCTCAGTGTGTTCGTGGTCTGATTACCTCTGTGCCTGTGGGGTCCTTGGCAATGGTGGTGGGCTGTGAGGGCCTTCACCATTCTGTCCCTGCTGCAGCTGTTTCCGCAGGACCATAATGTATAGCATGGCACACACTATGAAGATGTGGGCACATGTGCCTGGAGAGTAATGCAAGGCTCCACCAGATATGTCCAAGCAATGGAAACATGATTTCAGCATCCCAAACACATGCTCTATGATGATTCTGGTTTGTGCATGTGCCTCATTATGGCATTCCTGCATGGGTGTGTGCGCATTTCTGATGGGAGTCATCATCCATGGTTCCAGTGCATAGCCAGCATCCCCCACCAGGTGGCCATTTGGGATGTCCCCCCCTGGCAAATAACCAATATAGCTGTGAGGCATGCCAGATGTGGGAGTCGTGATATCTTCCAGGTCTGCCAGCACACACATCCATGATAATACCCAGGGCATTGCACATGACCTGGCAGTTGATGGAGGGGTTTCCCTTGTGGTTCATGCAGCGCCTACCCTGCTCACTGGGTGGTGACTTGATGTGTATGTGCGTGCAGTCTATTGCACCCAGTGCCTCCGGGTATTCTGCCACATGGTGGAAGAGACGCATATTGCTGGCCAGCTCCTCCTACGTTCGGGGGAAGTATATGTGCTCATTGGCATGTGGTAACATGGCATCCAGGAACTGGTGCAGTACCCTGGATGCTGATGCCTGTGAGATCCCCATGATATCCCCAGTTGGTCTTTGAAAGGTACCTGTAGCTAGTATTCTCAGGCTTACACATACCTTCGTATTCACTGGGATGGGTTCCCCTCTGTTTGTTCTGGCACTGAGGCATGGCCGGCACAGCTCCACAAGTTGCTGTAGGATGTCCCTGTCCATCCTGTAACATCCTACTATCTCCAGATCATGTAGCCCGTGGTAGGATACCCTGGGTCTGAACACTCTCCTCCTCCTCTGGTGCCTGAGGTGGTCATGTGCATCATCCTCCACACCACTTTGTCACCAACACATGCTGGTGGATCAAAGCTATGGCAGCCCCTAACATGTACATTATAAAAGTTCTTCATCTGTATACACCACTGGTGCAGAGTGTATGAGAATACACAAATGTGTGTGAGGTGTTTTCACACTTTATAGTATTGTGCTATGGATGCTGCTGATGTCAGTGGGTGTGTATGAGCTATTCCAGCTGCTGCATGTCTTAATTATGGGTTTTGCAATGAGTACTGCAAGTGTGGGGCCTTTACTGCGGAGATCTACTTGCCTGCATTGATTAGTCTGTTGCCCTTTAATTCACTTTTAGACCTGGATCCCCCTCCCATTATCAGGCATGCATCTACCTGCCGTCTTTCTTGTTTTGTACTTTCCCTACCCAGTCATGGCAAAATGTGCCTTGTAGCTGATATACTGCAAATCAGCTTTGTTCTGCTTTGACACTTTACTGTTTTCTTTGCAGTACAGCCGCTCCCCTTTCCTGTTCTGCAGGTAGCTGCTTGCAGCCTTGTTAGCTGTTGTCAGTGGCCCACTGTAGGCTCCTAGGTGTTAATTAGTCATTTGTACTCCAATTTCACTGCTGCAGCATTTCCTTATTTCTTTCCTATATCCTTCCTGTTTCAGCTGCAGTGCACGCTGCGCATACCTGTTTACAGGCGTTTTCATCTCCGTTCACATGCATACTCGATTACCTTGTGTACTCTCAGCTAAGCATAGCTATGGGCAATTCGACACACCCCTATCTTGCAGCTTTGCCTAGCTAAGGGCAGACCGGTTTAGCAATGCTCCAATGTGCTTACAGCAATGGCGACACACCCCTCTCTTGATGTCATCTTTATCTCAAAGTCACACCTCGGTGTTATAACGCTACACTGTGAGGTGCATTCCCACACCAGCAGGGAATCTGTGATTCACTATTACTCCTCTTATTTGCATGGCATTGCCTACTAATTCCTAGCTACTGCGCATAACACTGTCACTGCCCCTTAGCAACCCTTGTGCCATAAGTATGGTGTAGCATGCATGCCAGTGACTATTATGGGGAAATCTTGATATGTGTTTCATTGCGGTTTTATTCTATATTTTTATATATTCCTTGCGATCCCCTTTGTGCACCGCTTCCTTGTGCTTCCACGTCGCGATAGTACGACTATATATATTAAATGTTAATTTTATATTTTGTACATTTTTTTATACCAATGGCTATATATTTAGCCAATGGCATATATTAGCAATATAATACATGTTTTTGCTCGGCTGTCATGGCTCCGATTTTATGTTTGCAAAAATGTAAACCGTTTTCTATGGTTTACATTTCTGCATGCTTACACTACACCTGCACCATTTCCTGAATCGCTACATACCTTCATTTGCATGCTACACTGCTGCACATGAGGTAATTTGCATACAAGGCTCGGGAGTTGTGCGAGTGTAGCGTACGCAGGTAGTGCACTTGGAAACAGCTCGTACCTGAATTGCTTGGTGGCCATATTTATTGTTAGAACGCCGATGCTATGCCTGCACCTGGCGCAAGCTTCATGAATCCCAAGGAGTAAGTATTAGATTTGTAAAATTTTGTAAACAACTTACAATATCTCGGCAACCACTCAAGTCATACACATACTGTGTTAGCAGCATTTTATTTGTCTAGCTGAGAGCTTTCATATGAGGGTAAGGAATTCTGTCTGTGTTATATGGTTGTTGAGATATTTAGAAAAATGTGAAAATTATATTTATAAAAAGTAATATAATAAAAACAACAATATCCATTTACCTGCCCTAGACAGAGGTCAAATATTAATGCAGTTGAGTTTTCTACTATGTTAAGCTTTAAGCTGAAATCCTTTAAAACCTTGTACATAGCATGGTTTTGGAAGTATTGATGCAAATATGAGCAAACAATATGTGATGCTTAGAGGTATCAGTAGGTGTTAACTGCAAATGCACCTGGAGGCATCACTTGGATGAGCCTAAATGAACTTGAAAATTATTTTTTGTTGATACAAAAGCAATATGTTAAGAAGCATTTTGGAATCTATAATTGAACTAAAAAGCACAAATGCACTAGCACTTAACAGGCCTTATAGGAGGGTGTTAAAGAAATCTATGGACAACAAATCTAAAGACAGTTGTATCTTGACTTTTACTGCTGACTGTTACAGCATCAATAATGTTATTAGAGATAATTGTAATTGGGCCGTGATTATTGAAAGCTCATATTTAATGGACATCCTTGGAGAAGCTCCTTTCTTTGTCTACAGGAAAGCCAGGAACATCAGGAGTTGGGTTGAAGGTAGGCCCAGACCACAGAATACATGCACCAATAAGTGTGGAGCTAACTGTGTCTTTTATTACCACATACAGGAGGGAGATATGTTTTTCTGCCTGTTTTTGAAGAAAATGATTAAAACTGAATGAGGCGGTGACAGTAATTCAATGAAGATGGTTTACAGGGCTAGCTGCAATGACTGTGAAGCATTTTATGTGGGGAAAATGCTCAACAAACTTAAAAGAAGGATTTCTGGCCATCTTTCTGAAATTAGAGTCAAGTGCAAGTATAACACACTGGCTCAGCACCTGTAGCTACACAAAAGACACACTGGCTTTATGTGGACCCTTTGGAACTGGAAAGAGACATCCCTAATCTTTTAGAAAAACATGAACTACTGTGGCAGCTGAAACTGAACTCTTTTAGAAAATTGGGGGTTAATTATTATTGCTGTATAAAGAGGATACTAGATCTCAGAAAAATGCCCCACTGTTTAATAGACTGATATGGGACTGATTAATGCTGACATTACTTGCTTATATTGTGTTTAAAAACAAATATCAAACACTGTTTACTTCTTTTAGCACTAACTTACAATGTTATAAAGCACATACTTTAGGTGGCTCATGTATACATTAATCATTTTGATGGCTCCACAATAAATACTACTTTAGATTTTAAACTGAACACTTTTGTTACATTTTTTTTTTCCTTTTAGGCAGTGCAAGTCTGATAGTGCACACGATGTGCATGGGCCTAGTCTGATAGTGCACACAATGTGCATGGGCCTAGACTTTTTCTTTTTTTCCTTTACTTTTTTCTGTTTTATAAGTTGCAATTACTCTTGAATGCAGTTTTACACGCTCAAAATAATTATGCCACCCTTTAACAGATCCCCGTGGCCTTAGTGCTTTATTTTTAACATTTATCACTGTATTTCCAGCTTAGCAATTATCTTTATGTTTTTTCATCTTACCTAGGTTTTCATTTGTATATCTATACACATATTCATTCATATTATGATTTGTTTTTGATGCACAAACCTGATGAAATACTTATTTGATAAGAAAGCGATCTTTGTTAAATTGTATATTTAGTAATACTTATTCTGGTAGATGTCTGTTGGTGGATCGTTTTGTTAGTCAGTCGGCCATTTTTTAGTTAGTTTGTTTCTTAATTAATAAAGTTTTGATTAGTTGTTTAGCCTGTACATGTTAATGAACTGGTCGTAGATTGTAATTTGTCTCTAGCTTTCTAGATTCAGTTTTAGTTAGCACAGTCTCTGATTACACTATGGCATTAAGGGCAGGGGGACTTGGCTAAAGGAATGATTTTAATGCTCTTAACAGAACCACCCTCTGTAACAACTCCCTTGCTCCAAACAACCTGATTATATATAAATAAGGAATGCTGTTTAATGCTTTTCATTATACACAACTAAGGACCGCTTGTTTGTGTGTTTCAATAAAGGAAATTCCATTTTTAACACAACTGTGGACTATGTACTATTTTCAATTTGATTATTATGTAGCAGGTATTTTACAGTTCGATTTTTATTAAGTAAACTAAGTGCTTAACATAATTTAGGAAGTGAACATCACATCCTCCACACTGTGAAGTTTCTTCTTGGTTTGATTATTTTATGAACAAATACTTGATTATATTAAAAAGTATATCAAACAGATGACATGTTTTCCATCCTAAATGTAGTACTCACAGTGACCATTACACTAATCTCTCAAATATACTCAAATATGGTGAAAGGTCTGCTAATTGGTTAATTTTTCCTTGATTTAAAAATAACATTTGAAACAGTTCACTACAATATATAAGCTAACTATGGCTTTGTAACTATGTGGTTCAACATTTACTTACACAGCAACTTGTTCACTATTGCTGGTTTTTATTCCTGTTCTGAGACAGATATCATCACTAGTGATGTTCTGCTGAGATCTGTTTTAGGCCCTTTGCTCTTCTCACTACATAGAATAAGTCTTAATTGGGACTTGCCAAACTTTAATGTCGTTATATGCATATGTCAATATACTAAAACTGGATCATACATCACTGCATCATCCAACTGCAGTTTTGCAGTATGACGTCTCTTTGATTTGTAATTGAATTGCTACAAATAACTTTTAATAGTGTCAAATTTACTGTTATGGCTTTTGGCACTACAAAAATTTAACTAACATTTCAGCTCCCTATAGTGATGATCCAACAGGAACACCAATCTTCTTTACTAGACAACAAAAGATATGTCAGCATATGTCTGGAAGGCATGCTTTGTTTTCAAAAGCATATAAAACATACTGCTGCTGTAGTATTACAACAACAACTTTAGATGGCGTCCAGTATTTCGCATTTACTTATTACAGAAGCTCACCGGGTAATAGTAAAGATTAAATTCCTAGAATAAAATATGCCTTACCTATTGTAGCTCCCACTGTCATGGCAAAACAGAGACCTTTTGCAAAAAAAAAAAAATTCTCAGATTTATTCATTTTGCTAGTTCTACAGAACATCACTGCCTTTCTATGGAAAGAATAAACTGGTTACTGTTGACTGTTAGGGCCTCATACTTGTTCAACATACCTTTCAACTTCTAGGAGCAAGAAATCTGGACAAAGCCATAAATCAACATGGGACAAAGGGCCAAAAATAGGGACAATTTTTAAATATTGCTCTTACAAACTCAAAAAGTTGATAGTATAATAGGTTTTGCATTTGCATGAATTTTCTGAATGATATGAAGTCTGAAACTCAAATGCCTGTCATTATTTTCAAATTTCAATCTTTAATGATTGACCACTAATTTGTCAGAAAACCACATCGGTGAGGCTAAAATCTGGACATTCTGTGAACATCTGTACAGTTGAGAGATATGTTGCTCAAGACTCTTACTTAAAGACATGTACAGCTCACCACTTACAAACTACTTAACTAGTCATGATTAAGGATACTCTCTTAGAAGTAATAGCCTCAAAGTGAATAGACCCCATTTCTCAGAAGCAACAAATTGACCACTACTTCATGGAGCAAAATATCTAATGAAATTGCTGCCTTAGACAATCATCCACTTTCCAAGAAAATGTTAAAATGGTATTTCTATCAATAATATAAATGTGATATAAAAATGAATGACTTAAAAAACTTTATTGCACACATAAAAAATACAACTGGTAAGCACTTTTATTCATGGAACTTCATCAGACCAAGTTGCATCATTTACCATCTTATTTAAATACTTAATGAACAAAACATGTAACTCAAAACTCAGTGCATTAACCCTTTCCTTCCCAAAACAACTTTAAAATTCTCTCTGTCATTTAAAACAGGGTACACGCATGATCTGATGAAGTTCCATGAAGGGAATGAAAGTGCTTACTGTTTGTATTTTATTTTGTGTAAGAAGTCGTTCGTTTTTATATCATTATGATTTTTTATGGCTGTTTAGCTTGTTTGTTGGAGAGCTTCATAGTATATTAATAATATAAATGTGTTTTCTTTTTGTATGAGGGATTAGATTAGTTTACTATCTCCCAGCTTTTATTCATGTTTGGCCAAATAATTCAGGACCCCAGTTTCTTGATAAGAACGAATTTATGAGGAGTGTTGGTCATGTCTATGCTTTGTCTGTGGCAAACAGTAATACTCTGCTTTTGTTATAACTCTGAATCCAGATTCTGTGTCATGTTACTAATGTCTTACATGTATTGTTGGTCAATTGTACCCTGTGATATTTTGCTGCCTTTATAATATTTGTAAATTAATTTACTGCATTTATAAGTATTTCAATTATACGTCCATACCTGCTGTGTAATACGTTCATTTGTACTATATGTAGTAATTGCTAGCTGGTTGTTACACTACGTATCTTTTACCTTTGATGTTTTTACCACATGGCCCAGGTAGTGGCTGCAAAGGATCTTGTACTAGGTCACCAACCTGGCTAATAAATAATAATGTAACACAACTCTATGTTAACTAACTTTCAACAAATATCTATAACTCTGACAAAATGTAACATCTTGAACTCAAATTTTGAATATCTCATCCTTAGACTACCACCACATTACTACTCTGTTTTTTTTTGTTTTGTTTTGTTTTTCTGGCACTTATAGTTACATAACAATGAAGAAATCACCATGGATATAAAAAATGAAAGGCAAAATCAATTGAAATGAATATCACTGGGTGATTTATAGAACATTTCTTTCTACAGCTAACAAATCCAGATACAATATTGTATGAAATGAAAACCAAATATAAATATGAAAGCAGTGTGGTCTGGTACACTGAGGACATTAAAAAATCCTTCTACAAACATGTTAGAGTTTTTTTTGCACACATACACCTCTGCTAGGCCCCTTCAATCTGGAAACAAAACTCTTCTCACTACCTACAAACCACACCTGTCAGCAGGCACCTCTCTTTATTTCAAAATCAAAGCCCACTCCTAGAACTCTCTTCCCTCTCATCCATTAAACATACTAACGAACTTTCCAATTTCAAGACCAGTCTGAAAAATTATCTATCCGACACCTGGAACTATACATGCACAACCCTCAAAACAGATGCATGACTACCTACTCACTATAACTATGCCTTTCTTAATCTAGGTTCCCTAACACCTCCATATCTTAGCAGGTAGTTATAATCTTACATCAAAAGAAGCTCTCACTTTAATGATACCATACTACTAATATATGCTCTTCTACCTCTTCAGTAAAGACGTACTACTATTTACTTCATCTCTAGTGTCCTTCCATAATATTATTATCTCTCTAATAATCATTTCTCTCTCCATGTCCTTAATTTTCCCTCCTGATCATTACCCCTCCTCATCTCATTCTATTCCTCTGCCTATTTTGGAAGCAGAGTACTCTTATTTCTCACCTCCATATATTATTTGAAATACAGTCAATATCTTGAATAAGCATGTATTAGTTTCCTTGACATATATTATCCACTTCTGCAGTGTGTCTTGCTACTTTCAGTGCATATTGTATTGTTAATATTTCTGTAAATGTATTTCAATCTGTGTTTTTATCTGTGTAAGAACTGATAAGACTGTACTGTACCGTAACACTATAATGAGACTGAGAATGAAAGTCTTTATCTGTTAGTTACCCAAACCCATGCTGACCAGGTGCCAGTCTCTCCTTTATGGGCCAAGTCTCGTGTACTTTTCAGAATGAATTCTCCAAACATTGCAGTTCATTTAATAAGGCTTTATTAGATGTTCACAATATTTGAATACTGTCTTTATTAACATATATTGGGATTGCAAGTCCATCAAGAGATTTAAAGTATTAGCCAGGAATATCAACTTAGATCGAAGGCATAGTTCAGAGTTGTGTCATATGCAATGCATACCATAATAATAATCCAAAGGAACAGATGCTAGCATACACAGTAGTAAGTTATCTGTAGAGCAGTGTGGGCCCATATTTGTTTCATTACAATAAGCCATGTATTTTATACAGATTATTAATTCAAGTTGCCTGAAATGATGAAAATGGTAGACAAGTATGAATTAAAGCAATAAAATCTATGTTCCTGAGACAGGATACACCCAATGCAGTCATGTCAAGCAATAGTTCACAATACAGAAGTCATAACTTCAGAAAATATGTGCTTGAGAACAAATTCAGACATGTAACATCCAGCCCACATTATCTGCAGTATAATGTACAAACACAGTGAACTACCCAAACAATGAAAATCCCATGAGAAAGTGCAATAACAGTAGTGCTGATATCTGTCATCTTACAGTTTAACTACCCAAACAATGAAAATTCCATGAGAAAGTGCAATAACAGTAGTGGTGATATCTGTCATCTTACAGTTTAACTACCCAAACAATGAAAATCCCATGAGAAGGTGCAATAACAGTAGTGGTGATATCTGTCATCTTACAGTTTAACTACCCAAACAATGAAAATCCCATGAGAAGGTGCAATAACAGTAGTGGTGATATCTGTCATCTTACAGTTTAACTACCCAAACAATGAAAATCCCATGAGAAGGTGCAATAACAATAGTGGTGATATCTGTCATCTTACAGTTTAACTACCCAAACAATGAAAATCCCATGAGAAGGTGCAATAACAGTAGTGGTGATATCTGTCATCTTATAGTTTAACTACCCAAACAATGAAAATCCCATGAGAAGGTGCAATAACAGTAGTGGTGATATCTGTCATCTTACAGTTTAACTACCCAAACAATGAAAATCCCATGAGAAGGTGCAATAACAGTAGTGGTGATATCTGTCATCTTACAGTTTTGGAGGAGAGAAATACTACTTTGCAAGGGACTCAATCTTTTCATCATTTTAGTTGTGAAAGGGTAAGAGAGTAAAATACAAATCACATACTTCAATTACATCAATGCCCACTGAAAACTAATAGAAATGAAAGAATATTCTGGAGAGAAATTAGCTGAACTAATGTCATGAGGGACACTCCAGACTACCAAATTTATTGATTGGAGATAAAATAAGAAGACACAAGTCATGGTAGGGATCATACCCTGAAGCTAAAGCACTTTGTCAAACAGCTAATCCAAGGCCCTGTATTATTCATGGGAAGAATGGAAGCTGTATGGGAGGAATCATAGGCATTCTTCAAAGTTCAAGGAATAAGAGCACCAGAAATGGCACACACAGAACTATCTCAGGAAAAAGAGATGGTGAAAAGTACAATAATCACAGGTTGTAGCAAGAGAATACTCTAGTTGTGCCTCCAGAAAAACTTGTATAACAGCAACAACTGCCCCCAAAGGAAAGACCAGATGTCCAGAAAGAAATGCTCTTTTGAATACTCTTTCAGATGTAGACCACTGAAAAACAGTAAGCTATGTGAACACTTTGAAGGGATTTGATTTTGATGTAAAAAATATTACATGCTTAATGCAGAGTTGAGGAAATTAAAAAAAGTATAAATAGCATATGATACTCCATGGTTTATTTAAAAATAAGTGCACTTTTTAATTAGAAACGAGAGGTGTATATGAGATGGGGTATCCACACATAGGTAGATAGACAGATATTAAAAAGTAGTCGGAGTAAAAACCTTATGGATGTTAGTAACACATCTGCAGTGTCTGTGTTGTTTACTGAGAATGGTAACAAAAATCCAGATGTTGCATCTTTTCCTGTCCCTACTTTCACTATTCTTTTGTTATTGTGGGTTTAGTTACTAGACAACATATCGAAAGAAAGTAAAAGAATTTATAGCACACATTTGCATACACACATACACACAGATACATGATGTGCTTAGCAAGAGCTTGCATATTTTGACTGTAGACACACACACACACACACACACACACACACACACACACACACACACACACACACACACAGCTATAGGGTGTGCTTAGAAAGAGCTTGAATATTCTGCGTATTCACATACATACACACACACACATACAGACAGGCACTGCATCTATAAGCATTACCACATGAAGTCAGATTCACAGATTGGCACAACCAAAATAATACCTTGTTACTTTCTTTATAAAAAGTTTAGCCTTTTTCATAAATTTAATTTAATATTATTTTTATTTTAAAACAGTTCACCTATGACATCTTTAAACTTTAGATATTGGAATCTAGTCCAGACCACTCAAAGTTTTCAATTTTATTTTACCTTGTTGCTTTTGAGCCTTTTTAGATACTTCTTATTATGAGTTGTGTGACAAAATCACAGTCCTATACAACTCTTGTTCTAATAATGTTAATTCACTGGTACTCAAGTTTCCTGTTTCAAACCTATCTTGACAGTTTGTTTACTTTAGAAGACCTTTATAATTTCTCTGACACTTTGTTCCACTTGTATTGTGTATGATTTAGGCTATGCTAGTTTAATAACAGTACTTTTTTGCTGCCCAGGTTTTCATTTCATGTTTAATTCTTATTTCATCTCCTTTGTTCATTTCAGGAAAATAGCATGGCCCTTTGTCAATTTTTGTTTCTCTTCGAGTGGCTCACCTTCTCAGATTCCACTACCTTATGAAGATCATTATTCTGAGGTAAGGTAAAAATGAATAAATGATTGTATATTTAGACAATGTGCAAGTAAATAGCCACATTACAATGGGGTATTATGATACAGCAGTAAGACTTTGGAAAAATCCCCTTCACAGTCATTGGCTTTATGAAATATTTTTTTACAATACAAATGGACTTTTCAGTAGACTACTAGATTGTAGACAATGCAGACTAACAGTTGTATGACAAAGTCACAGTCCTAGACAAAACTTGTAAAAGTATCCTAGCAAATGTTGGATCATTGTTACTAAAAAACTTTTGCTGGCAACTTATACTTAGAGGGAGAAATGTATTAATCAAGTCTCTTAAAAAGTGTCACTCATGGGGTGTCCAAAGAACAGTTAGCTAAAAGTGTAAGGGAATCAGGTCTCTGTAATTAAACAACTCTGTTGGTGGCTTTGATTGCCCTGACAGGGGTTACTACTGCCAAACTCACAAAGGCTCCTACGTCTCAATACCAAAAACCCTGAAGCATTTAGCCCATTTCCTGGCCAATTTTCATCTGAGATGGACATCTTCCATTTTTAATTCAGGTTTCTTAGCCTATCCAACCAGAAGCCATGAATCTTCTTCAAATAATGGCCTATCAATTCTTCCATGCCTCAGTGATTTTCTTCAACAAAAGCAACGATAATTGTAATAAATTAGAGTCATCTTGAGGGATAGAAAGGGTTGGGGCATATCCTAGAAATTATGGTGTTAATGAAACCCTGCCTTGCCAAATCTGAGCCTATGTTTTCTGGAGCTTCATCTTGAGTAGTGATAGTTTTGAGCAGCACAGAAAATATGTCTCCAGACCTCAATTTCAGTCTACCAGTAAAATATTTGAAGAAACACTCCCATCTGAAAAGTGGTGTCTGATTCATCTTGTGGTATATCTTGCCAAGAGAATTATATTAGCCTATACCCCCATGAAAAATTACCACACCTAGATCCCTTTTGCAGACTATTCTAAACGTGTCTGTAATCAATCCTGTAGTCCACATTAATGTTGTCTATCCTTGACAGATCCCTTTTGGGGGAAGCTGCTCCTCTCTTGTCTCAAAACAACTAATTCAATAGAGTCAGTCTATTCTGGGCATACAGACCAACCTATTATTTGTTATCGTACCTCTCAACTGCCCAGATTTTCATAGTATATCCAGATTATTGCGTCATATTTTTGTTCTGTTCCTTATAAAATGTGTGGTTTTATAGCAAATCAGTAAGGACTGAAGTCACTAAAAATGCTATACATTCGAGTTTCAGACTTCATATCCTTCCACAAATGTATACTAGCACAAATCATGTTATTTGTTTAACTTTCTAAGTTTATAAGAACAATATTTAAATATGTTCCTATTTCTGGGCCCTTGTTCCCCACTATTTTAGGCTTTGTCTAGTTTTCTTGCTCTAAGAAGTTGAGAGATATGTTTGTTTTCTACTACATTAGTGTCTTGATTCAAGGTCTATTTTAATTCTATAGATTTAAAGTATCTTTTGAGGTGGACCAGATAACGGATCTATCACTTGTAAGTAACTGTTCCTAGTTTTGAGGGTATTCTGATGTTTCAGAGCAATCACTACCTGGAAAATTGTAGGCCCCTAAATTTATAAGACAAATTGGTGCAACTACTGAGAGCCAAGATGCTGTATTTGTCCATTCAAATGCCTAACCTATGACCTTCAATAACTCCTTCAACACTGGAGCATTGTGCCTGAAACCAATATCCCTGTCTGCTAACAACAGTTTACATAGATTTACCAAACTCACCCAAATAGTGCACCAATATGTCTTTCCGGCAATAGATGATCTGAATTGAGAGTAAATGCTGTAGCACCTTTAACCCTGCCACCCTGTTATAGACATGAATGACCGGGAGGGAGACCACCCAATTCCACTGGGAGGGAGAGTAGTTCCCAAGAAAGTCTGGGTTTTTGCCCTGATCAGGGAAAAGAGATATCACCCTTACTGGTTTTAGAAGAATATATTTATTAGGCTTCAAGGGTAAGCACTGTACTACATATAACATGAGATGCAAACCACCTCCGAGTCAGAGCCTGTTGATGTAAATGCAATGAAAAGGATCTCCAGTAATGAAAGTAATTTTTAACTTTCAAGATGATGATGCTAAATGTTTGTGCTGTAGAGTCATTTAATAGTGAAGTTAATTTAAGTCCCAGGCATATTAAAGTATTTGTGAGGACCAGAATATTAAATCTCCTCCTCAACAGCTCAAAGGGAGAGTAAATTCCAAGTGTTACAGTTTCCCCCACATTAACCTAACATGTCCTATGCAGAATGCCTCAAAGCACTAGCCCTTGTTTCTGTTTCCTACAGGCTGTTGAGGCAAGATCTTTGCCTGGCATACAATGCATCTTTGGGCCCCACTCTGATGGACCTCCTGCATAGCCACAAAGCAAGCAGAACCAGAATTACCCATTCTAAAGGCATAAACATTGTCTGTGATATAAATTGGACCTGCTGAAGAGACTACTCCTTCTCTGGAACAGGCTCCCATACACATGCAGCAGAGTTCTTCTCTAGCCCAGTTCAAGTGTAATTTGGAGAACTAGAAGAGGAACTGGAAATTAGCCCCTCGTTTGGCACCCATGTCTCTAATGGACACAGGCAGTGAGTAAATAGTTAATTTTCCAGGCCCCTGCTTGTAAATGTTTCATCTCCCAAACCACTGCTTACACTTCCAAGGGTACTAGAACTTGTCAGAAATTTGGGATGCATGGCTAGGCTTAAAAGGCCCCAGTGGTCATTAGCCTAGTATGTTGTTGTGTCTTTCGGCTTTTCCCGGTTAGGGGTTGCCACAGCAGAACTCTGGTCCGCTAATGATTGGCAGTAGATTTTTACATGCCGAGTTGCCAGCTCTGACGCACAACCTTCAACGAAGGTACGCCCATTCACGCATGTCTCCACACAGAAGCCGCTCTAGCTGAGAATCGAACAGGACAACGTCTTACTGTGAGGCGACAACGCTACTGCAGCACCACCACCGCAGTCATTAGCCTAGTATATGAACCTATAAACTTTCAGTAATCAGAAAATACCTTGTGAATCTCACATAGGCATGTGACAACTGTTCTTTCATTTGCTGCTCTCTCAATTTAATTGCCAGAAATATATGATTAGTGGGAGAGGAAGTAAAAGTATGCAGCCAGACTCTGTTTCTAGCATAGTCCAATTTATAATGTAAATGTTTGTCCAACTTCTCTCTAGTGGACTGCTATTGCTCCAAGTCACTTTGCAAATTCTTAGCTAATCTAGCTTGAACCTCAAGTATTTCTGAGTACAATCCTGTTAGCATTATTCTATTCCTACTTTCAGATATCCTTTTTTGCTACTAAAATAGAGGCAGGCTGCTCCTTTACCCTCTCCTGTATATTAAAACCAAATAGGTTGGTTAGTAGGTGGAGATTTGGTTTGCCTAAAAGATCCTCTGGATCTCCCTCTCAAGATTTGCCTGCTACAGAAGAACAGGTTAGCCCTCTAAAATGTCTTAAATGAAGCTTCTCTCAAATTAAATTCACAATCCAAAGGAGCATGATCTGAGGTTGCTATTGTGTGGATATTAAAGGCATGTTTGTGTGTTCCTTAGAGATACTATGTCTATTTTTGAGACAGACTTATGCTTGGGATAAAAGCAAGTGAAATCCTGGGCTCCTGGGGAAACTAAACTTGTAAGCATCCATCACACCCATTACAGAGCAGAAGTGTTTCAAAAACCAACCCAGGAAAAGTACTGCGTATGTCCTCAGCCCCTAGTTAACCTCACCCTTATCAACCACTACATTCCAGTCTCCTGCCCAGTTAGCTCATGTTGACATACCACCCAGTCTGTTAGCATTGTTATTAGTTCTTTAAGCATAAACAGTAATCAGAGTAACTGGGACACTATACAAAAGACCATTCATGGATACGTTTCTCCCCAGGTCATTGGGTACTATCTCCTGAAAGTAGAGTAAAACTGACTTTTTAATCAACATTGACACTCTTCATCACCCCCCCCCCCCCACAGGTAGCATGCAAAGTCAATCATTCTGTAGGCCTTCCTCTCAAACTTCTGATGCTGTACTTTGGTTAGATGGTTTCTTGTATCAGGACTGTGTCAGAGTGATTTTATTTTCAAATAAGTAAAATTCTTCTATCACTTCAGAGTGATATAATTACCATAACCATCATGAGTCAATGTGTGAATCAAATGTAAAGGTGGTAGAGAACCTACAAGATATCTGAGGGTTAATAGTCCCTGTCTCCATTTCCTAACTCAGCAGTGTCTTCCAGGTTCGTAAGGTCTCCATGTTAAAAAGTGTCCCACTAGTGAAAGTAATCTCCCTAGTTCTTTGGATAACCTCCTAAAATAAACAAACTGCACTCCTTAAATAGAAATAGGAAAAAAAACAAATAATATTAAACATTTTTACAAAATGGCTATTTCCAAAGTGGAAGCATATCACCACTATTCAGATGAAGGCACAAGGCATAATTCACAACCCTTGGCTGGGGGAGTGAAGTTTACAGAGCAGAGCTCCATGGGGCCCTCAGCTGATCCCCCTGTTAACCTATTCCCCAAATCCCCACAGTAAACCTACATTAACAAACTGAGAAAATGAATAAGAAAAAAGTACAATAGAACACATATGTACATCAGTGCAGTCTACACTGGGCAAGCCCCCCTACATCCCCCTGAAGTGGGGGCAAGCCTAAACTTATATATACCATATATTCCATAGTCGCACCAACTCAAAGAAGGGGTCAATTCCCATCAAAAGGGCATCACTGCTGGCACAACTCATGGCAGTGATTTCCTAAGGAGAACCTTTGCTCATCAACAGGTTGAACCTTGGGCAATTGAAGCTCAAGTGTTCAATCTTTATCCACCAGTAGGATAATGCATATATGTTCTTACCCTGCTCAAGGATACTGGTTTAAATCATCTGGCTGTCACTGTGTTACCCAGAATGCAGCTATTCATAGTTACAGTCTATGCATATCTCATAAACCTAAATTTGGCAAAATTATAGGGAGACTGTTAGAAAGGTGCTTGGTGTGACATCTGGACAGAGGAAGGAGGAAAAGGAGACCTGGTGGTGGAATGAGGAAGTACAGGAGAGTATACAGAGGAAGAGGCTGGCGAAGAAGAAGTGGGATTGTCACAGAGATGTAGAAAGTAGACAGGAATATAAGGAGATGAGGTGCATGGTAAAGAGAGAGGTGGCGAAGGCTAAGGATAAGGCATATGAAGAGTTGTATGAAAGGTTGGACACTAAGGAGGGAGAAAAGGACCTGTACCAACTGGCTAGACAGAGGGACCCAGCTAGGAAAGATGTGCAGCAGGTAAAGGTGATAAAGGATAATGAGGGAAACATACTCACAAGCAAGGAGAGCGTGTTGAGGGGATGGAAAGAGTACTTTGAGGGGTTGATGAATGAAGAGAATGAGAGGGAGAGAAGGTTGGATGATGTAGGGATAGTGAATCATGAAGTACAATGGATTAGCAAGGAGGAAGTAAGGATAGCTATGAAGAGGATGAAGAATGGAAAGGCTGTTGGTCCAGATGACACACCTCTGGAAGCTTGGAGGTGTTTAGGAGAAATGGCAGTGGAATTTTTAACCAGATTGTTTAATGAAATCTTGGAAAGTGAGAGGATGCCTAAGAAGTGGAGAAAAAGTGTTTTGGTACTGACTTTTAAGAATAAGGGTGATGTGCAGAGCTGTAGTAACTACAGAGGGATAAAACTGATCGGTCACAGCATGAAATTATGGGAAAGAGTAGTGGAAGCTAGGTTAAGAAGGGAGGTGATGATTAGTGATCAGCAGTATGGTTTCATTCCAGGAAAGAGCACTACAGATGTGATGTTTGCTCTGAGAGTGTTGATGGAGAAGTATAGTGAAGGTCAGAAGGAGTTGCATTGTGTCTTTGAGGACTTAGAGAAAGCATATGACAGGGTGCCAGGCAGGAGTTGTGGTACTGTATGAGGAAGTCAGGAGTGTCAGAGTAGTATGTAAGAGTGGTACAAGATATGTACAAGGGTAGTGTGATAGCAGTGAGATCTACAGTGGGAGTGACAGATGCGTTTAAGGTGGAGGTGGGATTACATCAAGGATCAGCTCTGAGCCCTTTTTTATTTGCACTGGTGATGGACAGATTGACAGATGAGATCAGACAGGAGTCCCTGTGGACTATGATGTTTGCAGATGACATTGTGATCTGTAGTGAGAGTAGGAAACAGGTTGAGTAGACCCTGGAGATGTGGAGATATGCTGTAGAGAGGAGAGGAATGAAGGTCAGTAGGACTAAGACAGAATATATGTGTGTGAATGAGAGGGAGGATAGAGGAATAGTGAGGATGCAGGGAGTAGAGGTGGTGAAGGTGGATGAGTTTAAATACTTGGGATCAACAGTTCAGAGTAATGGTGAGTGTGGAAGAGAGGTGAAGAAGAGAGTACAGGCAGGATGGAGTGGGTGGAGAAGAGTGTCAGGAGTGATTTGTGACAGACGAGTACCTGTAAGAGTGAAAGGGAAGGTCTACAAGAGGGTAGTGAGACCAGCTATGTTACACGGGCTGGAGACAGTGGCATTGACAAAAAGGCAGGAATCAGAGCTGGATGTTGCAGAGTTAAAGATGTTAAGATTTGCACTGGGTGTGACTAGGATGGACAGGATTAGGAATAAGTATATTAGAGGGTCAGCCCAGGTTGGAAGGTTTGGAGATAAAGTCAGAGAGGCACGATTACGTTGGTTTGGACATGTGCTGAGGAGGGATGCAGAGTATATTGGGAAAAAGATGCTAAGGATGAAGCTACCAGGTAACAGGAAAAGAGGAAGGCCTAAGATAAGGTTTATGGATGTGGTGAGAGAGGACATGCAGGTGGTTGGTGTGACACAGCAAGATGCAGAGAACAGGAAGAAATGGAAACAGGTGATCCCGCTGTGGCGACCCCTAACCGGGAAAAGCCAAAAGAAGAAGAAGAAGAAGAAGAAGAAGAAGAAGAAGAAGAAGAAGATTAAAACTTATAGCATTGTGTGCAGCTTCTGTTCTTGTTACCCTAGTTAGAATGTATTAACACATTTTGTATATTATGGTTATGTAGCCATTGAATCAAGTATTTTCTTTTCCAAGTCAGTAAATGCAGCACATATGAAATGTGACCATTGTTACTGAATATTGTCAAATCCTTTTTTTCTTTCTGTGGACATTCAACAAATAATTACAAAAATAATGCTTATTTTATTAACATCTAAACATTTAGATGCACACAGAATTACATGATCCTCCTTTTATTCTAGTCCCTTAAAAAGTAAAGTGAATATTTTTTTATTGATAATATTAGAAACTATGAATTCTTATCCACACTACTGCACATGCATATTGTACTACATTTTTTTTTTTGCAAAATCAAGTTGTTTCCTTTTAAAAATTCAGTAAGTACTCATTTTGCCATTTTCTTCAAAATCATAAATGCATTTTGTCACTAATGGTCTTCGTTTTTACAGTTAACTAGCATCATCTGTGATATTCTATAAGTTTAAGAAAACACGTTTCGCAGCTGGATTAATTGCTTGAAAATCATCATAAAAGTGTTGATTTAGCTATACAACTCAAAGGAGCATAAACAGTAATCAGAGTAACTGGGACACTATACAAAAGACCCTCCATGGATACGTTTCTCCCCAAGTGATTGGCTACTATCTCCTGCAAGTAGAGTAAAACTGACTTTTTAATCAAAATTGACACTCCTCATCGACCCCCCCCCAGGTAGCATGCTAACCTTGTGTGTTTTTACTTTAAGAAGACTTGACATTACTCATCTAAAATCAGTAGGGGGTAGCCTGGTTGGTCTGAGTTGGGAAATACACAGGAAGGCTTAAAGTGTGGTTGCTTTACTGGCCAGAGGGCTATTGGTGTTTAGCAGTGCCTTGTATAGATGCAGGCACTTAAAAACTAAATTTCCCTATAAAACTACTTCTGAAACTGTACCCAGTAACTCAGTTGTGCAAAGAGCAACTAGTTTGTGTGCTGAGGAGCACTGCCCCATGAATTTACTCATACATTGAGTAGTTTTTGCTTCTAGCCTCAAAAGCACCTAAGCTGGCCCTCTGTTAACACCTTTTGTAACTCACCTTTTAGTTAACCTAGAAGGACCTAGCATCATGGAAATGCACTTTCCCAATGTTTATGTCATCAGTCTGGTGTATATGGTTCCTGAGACAAAGTAGCAATTGTTTCATGTTCACTGACAAAAAAATAATCCTTAGAGAAACCAATACAATATGTGAGAGATGTAATTTTACAGTTACTGGAGGCACATTTACCACATACAAGCACTCAAAACAACATTAAGCTTGTCAGAAACACACACATACTACACTCATCACCCATAATATGCACCTGACACATTGACCAATATGTGCTGAGGCACTAAAACAATCTTCCTAATTCTCAAAGACCTCCAAGACACTCAACCCGCATCAACTATCTTCAGCAAACCCAAAAGCACTCTACTGAAACAACACTGAAGACCATATGCAGCCACACTCCATAGGAACTCAACAACAAAGCCCATAAGGCTAAGCAACATACTACTCAATACTCTAGTCATGGGAGAGCCTATTGTAAAACATACAGATGCCCCACTCACCAGGCTGAATAAGGAGAAAATCATGGTCCATTGTCTATCAGGACCAGGTTCTGTCAAGTCAGTCACACACTCAGGTCATTCAACAAGTACTAGTCCAGGCACAGTCTATGTAGGCGTAAATGACCTGTGAAGTTCCTCCCTGGAGTATATGAAGAGAGACATTATGAAGCTCTCAGGCTATGTCACCACGCTGAGCAGCATTCCACATTTACCAAGGATGAAACCACTATACAAATAGAAAAAGACTGACTTTTAATAATTGGCTTGGCTTCTGGTATCATTCAAAGAGGTGTACAATATTTGTCAGCATGGTAGGATATAGTGAACAGACTATGTTGCTTTGAAAAGTGTGATTTGCAGCTGTCCCCTTTAGGTTTTTGAATATTGGCTAAACATTGTCCTCCCCCATAGTGCCTTTTTTAGGCAATACCTAATTGACAAACCTTACAACTTAGCAAAATTAACCTAAAGGAATCTAAAGGCATTACTGTAATGCCAGGAGTCTAAAACAAGTGCTAACAATGACAGGAACCATGAAATGTGTATGTAATTCAAACAGTAAGCCTGTTACAAATTTTTTTTTTTTAATCTATGCAGACATTATTAAATCTGTCATTAAAAGCATTCTTAATTGATTTCTCAAAGTGTAGCAGTATTTCTATAGTACACTGCATATAATCATAATGTTTTAAAACCTTGAATTCCAAAGCAAAGTATTCATACAGCTATATAAACATAAACTAAACGCATAAAAATCATGTTCACATTTTACTTGTGAGACACAGAGAGAGAGAGAGGTTAAAAAACTGTGAAAAGAATGATTTCATATCACCTAAGCAAAGTCTGTTTCACAATTCTGAAAGATTACCTATTAGCAAGCACCCAGCACAGTGTAAGTATTATTTGGACAGCACAGTGGTGCAGAACATTTAATTTATTGTGCTAAAATAGTTCATCCAGAAGCTTACAAAATATATTAAGGAGATGATTATGATTTAATTAAAAATCTATGTTAGGTGAGAGAGGAACGAAAACAATTCTTAGCTCCAGATATAATGAGACATCTGTTGGGTACTGGGATAACACTGTACCTACTATAAAGGGATTAATGGAATGTGGAAACATTTACATTTCCTTTGTATTTAAATACAGTACCAACACGTACACCAAAGGTGTCATAAATGGTGATACTTGTCTTAACATAAAACTTCTCAAAAAATATGCAATTCAGTATACATGGATAAAGCAGGTCATAATCTCTGCAGAAAAAAGTCTAATTTTGACCTAATTAAATATGGACCCTAAATGTTATCCATACATAGCTTGTATACTGCTGCATTCTCTCACCATGAATGCTGTTAAATGTATAAACAAACAATTAGCCTGTTGAATAGAAAGATGCATATAAAGAGACAGACTGCTTAATAAAGCCATCAGCAGAAAAATGCAGACATATAACACTGAAGTCTACTTCAGCACCAGGTTATCTCTGGTAAAAAATGTGGGTTGCAGATATTTTACAGATATGCAATCTGTTTTCGAATAACTATGCTAGACAATGTACCAAAACTGGCAGCCCCATTTTACTTTGTAAAAGTATGATTTTTTTTTATTCACATAAAAAATAGATATGTGATGTGATTACATGGGTCTCTACTATATCTCTCAGCTTCTGAATGAATAGATGTGGTGTCATTCAAATTGCTGACAAGGTAATTCAACCTGAAGCAATCTAAGGTCTGATTTGGGTGTCTTCAGTCTAAATGAATCATTAGGAAAACATAGTAATTTTATTATCTGTTATTAGTAATAAATCAAGTGTGTAAAAATCATTTACCTCATTCCAGAACTGTAATTCTTGGTCTGTTTGTAGAAGCCTGGAAGAGACTGGTACCCCTAGAAAAACAAATACAACAAAAGAAGTTACATATCAAATTGTCAAGTATACTGGTATCAGGGCTGCTATGTTACAAGAAAACTGCTGTTCTTAAAATATATGTGAAAAACTAACATAGTGCTAGGTTTTGTGCTGCCAGATGTAATTCATTACATTTCAGGAAAAATAGAGAGCAAAACATCCTTTACACTTACTAACATGGTTACACAGAGCATACCATCATGGACAGTTTGCTACTTTCTTCTCCAAGTACTTCAATAAATTAGTAAAACATTTTATATTTTTTGCCTTAATCAAGCCTGATATAGTCATGCAGAGAAAGAGTGTTCACCTATGCCACTGATAACTTTGGTTTTGGAGCACGTCTGAAGTACCAGGCGAGTCCAACGGGAAGGAGGGAAATAAGTCATTGGCCAGTTCTGCTATCCTATATAAGATGTCAGCCTACCATGTTGTGTACAACCATTTAAAGAGGCCACAGATAATGAAGAACCCAAATGAATTACATGGAAGGGGGCAGTGAAAGATATCCTGCATATGCCATACTTCCAGTCTGTCGTCAATGTAGCTACACAATATTAATGAACATCATTAGAACAGGTGTCAACAAGGCTTGACTAACAGAGAAGTCAGGCATCCATCAAGCAAAAGGAGGTATCTGAAATCAGAAAAGGGGCAAAGAGGGTGTAGGAGTCAGGAAGGGGGAATGCTATGTCAGCTGAATGAAAAGTCGAGGGGAAGCATGAAATTAATGTAGTAATGGCTTTAAGAAAGGCTGAAAGACACTATTTAAAAGGAAATGTACTATAAAGGATAATATATGCAGATTTATATACACTAACACATACACAGACAGACAGACAAACACACACATACACACACACAAACACATGTGAGTACTATGCGGAGATGCATATAATATACACTGCAGTATAGCGCCCCCTAGCTCCTGTATAAATTGCTGTGGGATGTGGTAGCAATGGTGTTGGGGTATTCTGGAAAGAAGATTCTACATACATGCCCAGAATGGAGGAAGCCATGCCTCTTCTTGTAAAAAGACAGGGATAAAAGTAGAAAGGGAGACAGATTCAAACCCCTGTCACACTGCATGAAAGTTCTGGAGATGATGATTGATAAACAAATATGCAGAGTAGTAGAAAGTAAGACAGGAAATGAGCAGTATGGATATAGATCAGGATGCAGCCCAACTGGCCCAATGTTTGCAGTTAGACAGATAGTTGAGAATAAGCTAGAGATAAAGAAAGAGTCCAAATGGGCATTCCTAGACTTGGAGAACACATATGACAAGGTCCCATGAAAGACGATCTGAGCAAACACATGTTGGGTCGAAGTCCCAGAAACAGTTGTAAAATTATTGCAAGCTATCTACAAAGACCCAATGATTTAAGTATGAACAATGTTCGGTTTCACAGAGGGGTTCCCAGTGGGAGAGGGTGTGCAACAGGGTTCAGCTCTGAGCCCACAGGTGTTCACACTGGTCATGGGCTAAATTAGCAAACGGGTCAGAGGGGAGTGGGACAGGTCAACAAAGTTGCTGTGTGCAAATGATGTGTCATTACAGGAGACTGATCAACAACTTCAGCAAAGGATAGGGGAATGAAATTCAAAACTGATGGCACATGGGGTGAAATGGAGTACAGATAAGGCAGTTGTAATGGTGGAGTTCAGAAGAAGCTGAAATTGAGACAGAAGGGAAATAGTGGAACAAGTTAACAGCTTCAACTATCAGGTAGAGGTGGTCGAGGAGAAGGAAGTCTGAATGAAGAGGTCAAAACTAGAATCAGAGGAGCTGCAGCCACTTGGCAGGGAATGTCAGGTGTAGTGTATGACAGAAGAATGTCAAAGAAGCTGAGAAGTAAGGTGCACAAAGCAGTGGTGCGATCAGTACTACAGTATGGTATGGAAACCTGGGTAGTAAAGGCAGAACAGATAAAGCTACAGGTGATAGAGATGAGGTGCCTGGCACAGGTGGTAGGATTCACAATTTGGGGCAGATGAAGAAATGAGGACATAAGTGCAGAAGCCAAAGGAACTCCAATTGCAGAAAAGGTCAAAGAGAACAGATTACAGTGGTTTGGGCACATGTATAGAAAAGCAGAAGACAATCTGGTGAAGAAGAATTAGTATAGACAGGAAGAAGGCAAGAGAAAACAAGAGCATCCAGCAAAGAGGTGGATGAATTGTGTGAGAGGAGACCTGCGACAGTCAGGCATGAGTGTTGAAGAAGGCAGGAAAGTAGCAGTGAAGACAGAGAGCGAGGGAGAGAGAGAGAGAGAGAGAGAGATGTTGACAGTTGACAAGAAACTCTGACCCATGTAGAAAATGGGAAAAGGGGGGTTGATGATAATTTTCTTACAGTGAGGATTTGTAATCAAGACTGGAGACTATTGGGGATCCTCAGTCAGACGAAACTGGAATTAAAGGAACTTGCCTGTGGATGCACTGAAAGGAATATCAGGAACCTGACTGGGAATTTATTTAAAGGAATAACATGAGACTAACTGTGGGTGTTCCTGTACTTCAATAGATTTTATATGGGTTGACATGTAGTCAGTTTGGCATAAGCAAAAGCAGAAGTGTGCTTACTTTTCATTTCAAGTTAAAAATGGCCTTTACTTTGGAGTCAAGTACTGTCTCCAATCTGTTCAACACACTATGCTCTATTCAATACATATATACAGCTGCCTACCTGCTTCTGTACACGTACACACATACATGAGGGTTAAAGGACTTGAGACCACCAGTCATTATAAAAAATAATGCAGTTTGTTATAAACAAATGAAAATCTTGTTTTTTTCTATTTACATGTACAGCACAGAAGTTAAACTCAGTCATGCACTTTTGGGAAACAGTCTTGATTAGTATCATCATTTCTCTCTCTCTCTGGATTTCTATGTCAAGAATGATTCCCACTTCTTCTCCAATGTCTTCCTGCATGTGTGTGATTCTTTCTCCCTGCTCTGGACATCCAGTTGCTTTTCATGAAGGGCAAAGGCTCTCAGCAAATGCTCTCAGACTGAACTTCTCTCAGCAATTCTTTTATATTGCATTCAATATCTCATTAATTAAGCCTGCTCTTACTAATGCATCCAGATAGCCTTTTGTTCTTAAAGAAACAGCCATAATTTAATTGAAACATTTATTTCCTTTAAAGAATCATCACTTGGTTTTACACTAGACTCTTCATAACACTGCTAAACATTATTTGCACAGCTATATATTTTGGGTCACTTGTATCTTTCCATTTGGTGACAACTACCCTGCTATCAGTGGTGGTTTTGGGTTCCTTTTCTTGGTGGGGCACAATATAGTTTCATTAGCTAGCTTGTGGAGCATGTGAAAAATAAACAAAAGAAAACAGAGGATATGTTTACTGTCCATTTCCATACTAGCAAAGCATGCTTACTTCACAGGAATGTAGTCCCATAATCAAATTAAATATCGGAGTAACTTTCTCAGAATATGTCATGACCCTGAGCTACTACTGAATCTATTTAGACAGTGATTTCAGGCTTAGTGAGTTAGGCATTCTTTCTTACTAACCTGTCCAGCAAGTATTTCAGATCCTTCCACTTGACTTTTCTTGATCTAGATCTTTGCATGCAAATAACGGTTATCAATATTTTCTAAGCCTCTCCTGAATCTTCACAATCTGATAAATATAATAAATCCTTCACTTTTCTACCTCCAAAAGACAAAGATAAACTAACAGGTAATAAAAGGGTCTTTGACATGTAGTCATTTCTGGAAATCAGGTATGATCATCAAAAGTGGAACAAATAGACAAATAGAAGTATACTTCAAGCCCCTACTTCATGACTGATGATACTGCTATAATGGCATCAAAAATAACCTACCCTGCATGGAGAAAGTTGCACGGCAAAAACGTATAACAGAAGAAATATAAGCCAGCAACAAAGGGGCTGTGAAAAGCACTTTATGTTTTATATATATATATATATATATATATATATATATTAGACTTCACAAAACAGACCGGTTTTGGCTTGGAATTAGCCTAGCCTTCTTCAGTGTTTTCAAACTCAAAGAACAATTGAAGTCTTAAATAACAAAAAAATTAATAAGAAAAAACATATGGATTGGCGAGCACATGCATATTAATTAAATATTCATAAATATTCATTAAGCCTTGGGTAAAAAAGTGCCCCTAGTTTCGTTATCCATTTCCTCTCCTTGATATTAAGTTTATTATGCCATCCAGATTTACAAGTACGATCCCCAATGATTTTATCTATAACCAAGAAATGAAATGTAGCTGTATTATGCTTTATTGTATGTTTATAGAGTGCATAAGAAGGCTAGGCTAATTCCAAGCCAAAACCGGTCTGTTTTGTGAAGTCTATGTTATATATATATTAAAGTGCTTTTCACAGCCCCTTTGTTGCTGGCTTATATTTCTACTGCTATAAGGGCCCCATCTCAATAGCTTTCAATCCATTAGTTTATGAATCAGGGACAAAGCCAAAAAATGATGGCTGACAAAGGTTCAAAATCAGGGACAGATATTAAATATTGCTTTCAAACGTAGAAAGTTGCATGAATAACAGGATTTGCATTAGCCTGCATTTTGTGAAGATTATGAAGATTGAAACTCAAATGTCTGCCATTATTTAGTGACTGCCATAGCTTTCAATTTTCTAGTCCCAAAATATAGAGTTCTGGATGCATAGACTACTGGTCTACCTTCTTGAAGAATGACTTCACCAAAAGACCAAATTTCTAAGCATCACAAGAAAGAATAACTGATTTGTGAACATCATAGTATCGGAGAGTTGGTGGACTGGCAATTCTGTGTTTCGGGACATCAACTGCTCTTTGGTGTTGCTCTGACCATGATCAAGATACATCTTTGTGTGTCAGCTCTCTAAATGGTGCTGAAAGCTGGCTCAAGCCTGGAATGAATTTGCCTAGGTAATTAACCATGCCAAGAAAACGTTTAGGTCTTGAATATTGTCTGGGGCTGGCATCTTGAGAATTGTTGTTTGCTTGGATGGATCTGGTTGTAAGCCTGAACTGGTAAATAAATGTCCAACATAAATAACTTCTCATAGCTTGAATTTGTACTTCTGAGGATTCAGCTTAAGATTCACTTCACATGCTCTTTCCAGAACTTTCTTGCAGTTTCTGTCATGCTCAGCTTCACCATTACCTCCTACTGCAATATCATCTACTATAATAGCACACGGATACCCAGAAAAAATTTGCTCCATTGCACACTGGAAGACTGCACTGGCAGAATTTATCCCAAATGGCATTCTCAAAAATCTGTACCTGCCAAAATGAGTACCAAAAGTGGTTAGCAATGAGGATTTTTGATCAAGCAAAATTTGCCAAAATGAACTCTGCATTTAAGACAGAAAAAATAGTGCCATTTGGCATAACAGCAGCGACTTCTTTGACTGTGCACATTGGATGATGATGTCTTTTCAGTGCTTTGTTCAAATCTTGTGGATTAATACATATTCTAATATCATCTGAGCTTTTCTTATGAGCTACTACCATGGAGGATATCCATGCAGTTGGTTCATCAGCTGGACAAATTAGACCTTGCTGCCCCATTTTATCTAGCTGGGCTGTGCCTCTGTTGTACATAGCTACTGGAACTTTCTATGCTGGGCTGACAACTAGACTGGTCTTTGAGTCTAACTTCATGGACTACACAGATGAGAGTTTGCCTAGTTTGTTTTTAAAAAGATTAGCATAGGTAGAAAAGACAGATTGGGTCAAATTAGAACAGTGGCCTTTCAAGCTAACATGGTGCACGTCCTTATTAAATGAAAGCAGTCCCATTTTCAAACTGTCTCTGAGGCCTAATAATGACTGTACGTGCCTTTTGACCATGTAAAATTGCAAGTCATAGCTTCTCCCAGCAGAGAAACTTGAAAGCACTACTGAACCTTTGGTTTGAATTTCTTCACTACCATAAGCAACAAGCTTCACACACTTTGCCAAATCAAGCTTCTCACCAGCACATACTCCAGAAAATGTTTCTGCTGACATAACATTGCACTGTGAACCTGTGTTACCTTTGAGCTGTATGGGTCTTCCATTTATCTGAACAGTGTAAAATACTTCATTATTTTCCCATAAATCCACTGCACTGACTGTTTTATTAAGTACTGACATACCATCAACATAAAAAGTAGGGTCACAGCTTTCTAATTGATCAACTTGTCTCTTTGAATGTTCTCCTTTAATAAAAGAATGCCCCTTATTTGCTTGACAAAACCTTTTGAAACAATTCCACTTATTGCATTTGTGGCATTGCTGAACCAAAGCTAAGCACTTTTCTCTTTTGGGCTAATGATTTGCACCACGGTTACAACAGTTGACTATGAAACTAGGTAGAAGCACATTCTTTGAGTTTGCTAACTCACTGTTGTGCTTCACTGAGACTGTATGCACTCTGAAATTTGCTAGAAAGGTACGGGGTTTCGCAATGACTGTTGCAGGGCTTACAGGTGCTGCTGTGTGCTTGGGCCTGTTTTAACCATTTTTAACCATGTGCTGCATATTATCAACATGAGCACTAGAAGATACTGGAAGCATGCATTTCTCACTTGTAAGGATATTTGTGTGCTTTTCTGTACGCCCATATATCATCTGACAAATCTCAGTGGCCTTACTCCAAGTTAAATCACTATCATGAAGCAAAATCTTTCTCACAGCATCATCTTTAATACCACACACAAGTCTGTCTTTTATGAACTCTTCCCTTAAATCACCAAATCTGCACATTTTAGCTTTGTTTCTCAAGTCAGTTATATATGCTGCAAAAGTATCCCCAGGCTTTTGATCTCTTGTATAAAATAAGTGCCTTTCCATTTTAATATTCATTTGGAGTTACATTTCTCTAAATTTATGTTTTAAACACTCGGGGTCTTTACTTGACTTAGCCAGTACCACTATATGATGGTTTCCCCCTCCCCTGCAGATATAGCAGGTGCATACACAAATGAAACCTGTCTTTCTATGCCTTCTGAACCAGCTAAATTAAGCAGAATAAATGCCTTTGTACGGTCATCTTTATCAGAAAATACAGCTTGTATGAAAATATCATACTCTTCCTCAAACATTCTCCAGTTCTCAGCAATATTATTATCAAAGACAAACGGACCTGGTTTTCAAACTCTGTCTGCTGTGCCAACAAAGTATGCCCAAACATACTGAAAAAATATGGCTCTTTTTATTATGTACAAACATGCACACAGAGCCAGTAATTGTAATAAGATTCAAATGCACAATAAACTCTTTGAAATACTGTACTTTGCCAAATATGCTTTGAAATGGCTGTATTCTGTGAAATAATTGTACTGTAATACTGCACAAACATGCAAACTCTCTGTATACTTCGAATATCTTGAACAGCTTTAATTAATGCAAAAAAAGTATGTGCTATGAGCTACTTAGAAAAAATGTGGTCATTTTCCTTATTTTATTCATTTTATGTAATTCGGACTTTATTTCAAACATTTTCCATAGTTATTCAAAATATTTTTTCAATATGTCAAAGTTTCACACATTTTGTTTAGGGCATTCTGAGTGCTTAATTTTATATGTTGTGAATAAGAAATCATTTAAGTAAGCTTTGATACCTGAAATTCATTTCTGGCCTATTTTTGTGAATTAAACATGCAGTGGGGATGATACACTCCTCTGTATTCCTCCACCTTTAACTGAGTGCCTTCTTTTTCCTAAATCTGAATTTCTAGATCCTAGTCTGACACAACATCACTCGTCTTGTTTCTCATTAATGGCAAACAGACAGGGTAGTTCATTTATATGCTTTATTGCACAGTAACACATCAGGATGGGTAGCAGCATTACAAAACATAAACAAAATGATTAACTGACAGACTACACAAACATAAATGCTTACATCTCAACAGCTTACTAAAAAATGCCAGTCAGATTCATGTGCCAGTATTTATACACTTGTGCAAGCCCAAGAAAGCTTCTTAAAGGCGTACATACATATTGATCTACAGAACCCTCATCCTTTTGCTTATAGCACACATATTTTTGCTCCAGAGGAATATTACTATGAGTCTTCTCAAGGTTATCTTGTCTGTAAGTATACATTACCCTTTTCTTTTCCACTCCAGTATGTGATTTGCTCTTTATATATAAGATGGACTGAATAAGGAAGATTATTCTTCCTCTGCAAAGTATTTAAAATCAGTTTTCCTTTTTCAAGTTACAGATATGTTTAAAGTTCCCATACTTTAGAGTTCTGTGATAGATGGACAGAAGACTTCACTTATTGATGTTTCTGTCATTTATGAATAGCAATAGTTTTAGCATTCTAACCAGGTACTGTTTCTCGCTGTTTGCCTGTCTTTTTGAACTCTTTTTTATTGTTATAGTACTCCCTCTGAACTCCCTCCTGCTGCTTAAAATTCTCCATTTTGGGGTTTCTTTTTTATCTTTATGGAAAGCTTAGATATTAGCTCAAATTGTGTATCTTTCATACTTTCTAACTTCATTACCTCAGACTATAATATGTTAATGAGTGTTCCTTCTTTATAGTTCTGCCATTCGCTTTAAATCCTTGCTTTGGAAACTGTTTATGCTGCAATGACATGTATCCTTCCTGCTTCACAACACTTCCAGGCTATAACATTTTAGCATGTAAGTCCCTTCCGTCTATCGGTTCTATTCTGGCAGGCTGCTCTATTAGAGCTTATTTTAAACTATGCTTTTAACTTAATCTCTTTGTATCATTTGACAAATTGTGTACCTTCTGGATCTTCTAAGACTATGTTTTGGTCTTTATTAGATGTATACACTCTAATGCATCCATCTGGTGGATAATCCCCTGCCTTTTTTCAGGAAATGGCAGAGGCACAGCTGTAGAACTATTCACCTGATAGCTTCCCTCTTCATACTAATAGTATGGCAATTGAAATAGGTACCTTCTTCCCATTTCCTCCACAACTCTTAACAGTGGAGAAATATTTCCCCATAATCAAGTCATGTGTTAAACTGGAAATGTAGGCAACTGAATGGATTCCATTTCTAAACACAGTATGTGCATACATATCTTAAGTAACAGGATACTGTTTCTTGTCACTCCTACTGCTTTGCTATTAATAGCTTTCTCTCTCTCTCTCACTCACTCTCTCTATATAAATATATATATATATATATATATATATATATATATATATATATATATATATGGGGTCTACCTGATTACGGTGAAAGCTGAGAAGAAAGACAATGAGATCACCAACACCGGAAGATCGACAACAGAGAAGACCGACAGTTGAAAATCCCGATGCTGAGAACACCGAAATGTTAAGGCAAGTGTGCGATAGGGACGGACGTTAGGGTCAGGGTGCGGGTAAGGTAAGTGTGTGATAGTGACGGACGTTAGGGTGCGGGTCAGGTAAGTGTGTGATAATGACGGACTTTAGGCTTAGGGGGGGATTAAGTGAGTTAGGGTTAGGGTGCGGGTGAGGTAAGTGTGCGATAGTGACGGACTTTAGGGTTTGGGGCAGATTAAGTGAGTTAGGGTTAGGGTGCGGGTAAGGTAAGTGTGCGATAGTGATGGACCTTAGGGTAAGGGTTTGGGTTAAGGTTTGTGGATAGATAGTTGTGTATGTAAGGTTTAGTGTAGGTTTGTAAGGTTTTTGGTGTGCTTGTGTTGTGTGTGTGATTTTCGGGAAAGGTATTTGTTTTGTTGATTGTTGGGATTGTGGTTTGTCGGGCATGTGAAGTTTCGTGTTTTTGAACTTTCGGTTTTGTGGTGTCGGTTATTTTGTTGTCGGTGTTTTGTCATGTCGGCATTATCAGGTAGACCCATATATATATATATATATATATATATATATATATATATATATATATATGTATACATATATAGGTTCATAAGTTCATAGGTAGGTACTAGGCTATCTGCCTGAGGGCATTTTTAAGCCTAGCCAGAGTGTGTCGGCTTTCGCTGCCCCATTGATTAATTAACTGAGCCTCTGTCAAGCAGAGCCAATGAAGTTATCCCAGGGGTGTATTTTCTGTTACCCATCCACTCGTCAAGGTTTCTCTTGAAGAGTGTTAGTGAGGGGCTCTGCCTAATGTAGTTAAGAATTTTGTTCCAAAGCATAGGGAGTCCCTGTGACAGGAATCTATCCCTCCAGCATGTTCTATTTATTGTTGTGGCGAGGTTTAGCTCACTAGAGCGCGTGGCTCGCAGTGACTTGGATTTCTTTAGGTGGAGCATGTCCATCAATTCTGAGTTGGACATGGCTTTGTAAGTCAGGCAGAGATCACCTCTGAGTAAGCGATATGCCACTGAGTACAGCCGGAGTTTTTTCAGTCGGGCTGCATAGGACATATGTTTGAGGTCAGTAATCCTCTTGGTGAGGTGCATTTTTGGTCTTTCCAGCTGTTGGAAGTGTCTTGTGAGGTACATCCCAAATAGGGCATTGTACTCTATGATGGGTCTGATGAGTGACGAGTAGAAGGGTACTATAACCTCTTTATTTCTAGATGCGTACCCCTTAGTAATTAGATGGGCCAAATAGAAGGATTTCAAAACTACTTTGGCAATATGATTGTCAAAGGAGAGATTACTGTCTACTTGGGTCCCCAGATCTCTTATTACCTCTTCTGTATTAAGGGGGCTGCCACCTATGTGGTAATTCGTGGGTGTTTTGTTTTTCCCAAATGGGATGACTATGCATTTTTTGGCATTTAGCTTGAGGCCATGACTTTGACACCAGGTGTCTGTCTCAGTAAGGCCTTTTTGAAGGATGTCTGTGTCAGCCGGAGAGTCAATTATGGCTCCCAGTTTGCAGTCATTGGCGAACTTGGTTAGCCATAGTCCTCCTGTGTTTGCCTGTACTTCTAAGAAATATATGCCGAACAGTAGGGGTCCCAGAACCAAGCCCTGTGGGACACCACTTGTGACTGGTTTAGAGTCGGACCTGGAGCCCGCTATTCTTACCATGTGAGTTCTGTCTGTAAGCCAGTTGGCAACCCATCTTGTGATGTAGGGGTTTATGTTCAGGCTGGTGAGTTTTTCTATAATACCCGAGTGAGGTATGGTGTTGAATGCCTTGGCGAGATCAAGGTAGGCTGTATTTTCCCTCGTCCATGGCCTTGGTGACTGTCTTGAAGAAGTCAACCAGGTTTAGTAGGCATGATCTGCCCTTAACAAAGCCGAACTGGATCAGGTCAAGTGTTTGGAGGTTCCCAATGTCTTTGTTAATGAGTTCCATGATGATGCGCTCCATATCCTTGCAGACCAGGCTAGTCAAGCTTATGGGGCGATAGTTTCCAGGGTCAGTTGTGGCCCCTTCTTTGTGGAGCGGAATAACCGTTGCTGTTTGCCATTCTATGGGCATGTAGCCTGTGGAGAGACTGAGGTTGAACCGCGTGTTTAGGTGGGGGTTAGTTCATTCTGTAGTTCATGCAAGAAGCAGCCTGGGACACCATCTGGCCCCATTGATGCTGCATTTTTTGCTTTTGAAAAGGCTGTTTTCACCTGTGCTTCTGTGATTTCTAGGACACTACACTTTTCCGGTATTGTTGTGGGCTCTTTTGAAGGTGAGAGGGAGGTGAAGTTTGCAGTGACTCTATCTGCCAGGATGTTGGGAATATCAGTAGGTTCAGTATATTTTGTGCTATTTTGCACTAGGTCAGAGCATATCTGTGAGTTGCCACTTAGATTCTTGACATAGCTAAAGAAGGCTTTCTGGTTATCTTTCGAATCCTTGGCTATTTTTCTTTCGAAGTTAGCCTTGGATGATTTTATGAGGGACCTTAGTTTCTTACTGATACTGATCAGGGATGTCTTTCCTTCTTGGGATTTGCTTTTTTTCTGAACTAGTCTCCTCCTTCTGTTGTATAACCTGTTTATGGCAGGGGTCCACCAGACTGGTTTTCTTCTCTTAGGGGAGTGAGTCTTGGTCTTGCTAGGGATGGCACAATCCATGCATTCTTGTAGGTGCTCATAGAGTGCAAATGTAAAGGATTCTGCATCTTGGGCAGTGTTATCCTTTAGCATGGGGGCTGTGAAACTTACCACCTCTTCCTTAAGTAAGGTGAAGTTTGCTTTAGAAAAGTTTTTCACTGTGGTTTCCTTGGTTGGGGGTGGTGGTGAGGTGTGGACAGCCAGAGTGATTAGTTTATGGTCTGATCTAACCAGTGACGGGTTGACCTCTGGTACGGAACACCTGTCGCCCATGTTGGTGATGACCAGATCCAATATAGGTTCATGGGTTCATAGGTTTGTACTAGGATCTGCCCTAGGGCATTTATAAGCCTAGCCAGAGTGTGTGTGCCTTTCACCACCCCTTAGGATGAGAATACTATGCCCATTTAGGGTTTAGTTTACTGTGCCTCTGTCTAGTAGTGACACAGAGATGACCCCCGGGGTAAACCTACGATCTCCCATCCACTTGTCAAGACTTCTCTTGAATAGAGTTAGTGAGGGGCTCTGCCTAACATGGATTGGGATTCTGTTCCAGAGTGTAGGGAGCCTCTGGGTTATGAATCTGTCCCTCCAGCAGGTCCTATTTATTTCTGTGTTGAGGTTTAAGTCTCTTGCTCTCGTGGCTCTGATGGATTTGGATTTTTTGAGGTGGAGCATGTCCATTAATTCCGGATTGGACATGGCCTTGTACGTTAGGCACAGGTCACCTCTGAGTAGGCGGTATGCGACTGAATAGAGCTGGAGTTTTTTCAGTCGGGCAGCATATGACATATGTTTAAGACCCTTTATCCTCTTGGTGAGGAACTTTTGGGGTCTTTCCAACTGCTGCAGGTGTCGGGTAAGATACATCCCAAATGGGGCATTGTACTCAATCACTGGCCTAATAAGAGATGAGTACAGGGGCACAATGACCTCTTTTGATCTAGATGTGAAACCCTTCATGATAAGGTGGGCAATATAGAAGGTCTTCCTAACCACTTTGGCAATGTGAGTGTCAAATGAGAGGTTACTGTCAACCTGGGTCCCTAGGTCCCTGATTACCTCTTCCAGATTTAATGGATTACCACCTATGTGGTAATTTGTGGGTACCTTGTTTTTCCCAAAGGGTATGACTATACATTTTTTGGTGTTAAGCTTAAGGCCATGGCTCTGGCACCAATTTTCCATTTCTATGAGTCCTCTCTGAAGGATGTTTGTGTCCGCTGGAGTATCAATTATGGCGCCCAGTTTGCAGTCATCTGCGAACTTTGTCAGCCACAATCCTCCTATGTTTGCCTGTACCTCGGAAAAATAAATGCCGAATAAGAGGGGTCCCAGGACTGAGCCCTGTGGGACACCACTTGTGACTGGCTTAGAGTCTGACATAGCTCCAGCAACTCTGACCCTGTGGGCTCTGTCCTTGAGCCAGTTTGCAACCCATCTCGTGACATATGGGTTTACATTTAAGCTGGTGAGTTTGTCTATGATGCCCGAGTGTGGTATTGTGTCAAAGGCTTTTGCAAGGTCAAGGTAGGCTGTGTGAACTGCCTTACCCTCATCAATGGCCTTAGTGATGGTTTCAAAAAAGTCAACCAAGTTCAAAAGGCAGGATCTGCCCTTGACAAAGCCAAATTGGGTAGGATCCAATGTCTGTAGGTCCCCAATGTCTTTGTTTATGAGTTCCATAATGATCCTCTCCATAGCTTTGCAGACCAGGCTCATCAAGCTTATGGGGCAGTAATTTCCAGGGTCCGTAGAAGCACCGCCTTTGTGAAGTGGGACCACTGTTGCCGTACGCCACTCTATGGGTACATATCCTGTAGTAAGGCTAAGATTAAACAGCAGCCTTATGTTTGGGTTTAGTTCCTCTTGGAGTTCATGTATCACACAGCCCGGGACACCGTCCGGTCCCATTGATGCTGTGTTTTTAGCTTTAGAGAGGGCGGCTCTCACCTGGGCATCTGAGATGTTAGGGAGGCTACACTCTGCTGGGATAGTTATTTCTCCTTTTGGGGGGGGGGGGAATTTGCACTGAACCTGTCTGCCAGAATGTTGGCAATGTCAGTGGGTTCAGTGTATTTATTGTCATTTTGGACTAACTCTGAGCATATCTGGGAGTTTCCACCCAGGTTTCTAACATAGCTAAAGAAGGCCTTGTGATTGCCTTTTGTGTCTTTTGCGATTTTTTTCTCAAAGTTGGCCTTGGATAATTTTATGAGTGATCGTAGTTTTTTGCTAGTACTGATCAGAGATGCCTTCCCATTTAGGGATTTTGCTCTGTCATGTAGTAGCTTCCTCCTTCTGTTGTAAAGTTTGTTTATGGCTGGGGTCCACCAGACTGGACGCCTGCCTTTGGGGGAATGGGTCTTGGTTTTATTTGGGATTGCATGATCCATGCATTCTTGAAGGTGCCCATAGAAGGCATTTGCAAAGGATTCAGCAGTGTGGGTTGTGGTTTCCACTGGCCCGGGGACCTTGAAGGATACCACTTCAGTCTTAAGAAGTGTGAAGTTGGCTTTTGAGAAGTTCTTCACTGTGGTCTTTTGTGCAGGGGGTGGGGGCGGGATGTGGATTTCCAGTGAGATTAATTTATGGTCTGATCTTACCAATGAGGGATATACTTCCGGTGTGGAGCATTTTGTCCCCATGTTTGTGATGATCAGGTCTAGTATATTGTCTCCTCTTGTGGGAATGGTGACTAGTTGTTCCATCGCATTTGAGTTTATGATTTCTAGGAACCTTTGGGCTAGGGTATTTGGGCTTGAGTAATGTTCCCAGTCTATGTTTGGGTAGTTGAAGTCTCCCAAAATGATGGTATTTGGAGAGACATTCATACTCTCCAGTGTCTTCAGGAAGGCTGTGTGGGTTTCCTGAGTTTGAGAGGGTGGTCTGTAGCATGCTACAAATTGTAAGGCAGTTTTGCCTAAGGTTAGTTGCACCTGGATGGTCTCCGATGCTTCGTGCGTTGCCACTAACCTGGAGGTGTGGGTATCTTTGATGAATATGGATACTCCCCCTCCTTTTGTGGTTCGGTCTAAGTTTTGGGGCCGGAAAGCATGATATGAGGTAAAACCTGATAGTGCTGGAGTGTTCTCAGGAGCCTTGAACCAGGTTTCAGTCACTGCACAGACATCGATGTTCTCCATACTGAGGAGGGCTTTGAGGGCGTGCATCTTGAGGTTTAGACTTCTGGCATTGAGCAGCATTACCCTTATTTTTTTTCCACTTGTGTTTTCTAGGGAGGTAGGTTTGTCATTTGAGCCTTGCCTAAAAAAGGCACTATGGGGGTGGCAAGAGCCTTGGCCAATATCCGGAAGCCCAGGGGTGACAGGTGCAAGCCATCCCTTGCGAAGCAGCGTGGCTTGTCGAGCATGTCATCCCAAGCAGACAGACATTGGATCCCCTTAGAATGACACCAGTAATTAAGCCAATTGTTAAAACTGATCATTTTGTCTTTGTACTGTGGCATCATTCTTGGTGAGGGTAAGATGCTGCTCAGGGTCAGGGTCATACCGGCCTGGGCTACATAATCAGAGAGCTCCTCTATGTCTCTTTTCATGTAGTCCAGGGAGGTACGTCTCAGGTCATTCACACCGGCATGTACAATGACTGAGTCATATTTGTACTTGCTGTGGAGTGACCTGAGTGCTTGTGTTATGTGGCAGATTCTAGCTCCCGACAGGCAGCTTACTGTGACTTTTTCCTTGTTCAGTCTGGTGAGCGGGACGTTGGAGTCACCTATTACAAGTGTGTCTGGCATGTTGTTTGGCCTTAAGGGCTGTGACTGTTTAGCACACTGACTTTGTGAACTATGTGTTGCATGTGCTATGTCTTGAGGTGGCGGTTGCTTGGGTGTCTGCTTTGGAGGCCTCTGTTGTTTTGGTAGATTTTTAATCAGCGCCTCCGAGTATGTTTTTGTGTGTTTATGTGTTTGGTTTGCAGTTGTGATAGTTCTATGTGAGACTGGGTTTGTGGTGTGCGTGGTTACCTTCTCCTCCTGCCTGGTCTTGCCAGTACTGAATTGAGAGAGCTCAGCCTCCAGTTTGGCTATATAGTTGCATCTCTCACATATATTTGTATTTGTTGGGAGGAGGAGAGGGTTGTCTGTGTACATGAGGCAATTGTAGCATTGCCTCAAGATTCCCAGATTCACCAGCTGAACAGGAGAGGATGCCAGCAACTGACCCTTCGACATGCTAGAATAGTGAAAAAGATTGCTGTGTAACTGAGTCAGAAGGGATCTATAGGGAAATGGGTACTCAAGGGAATTTAGGTGAAAGAAGTACTTTCTTTTGTTTAAGAGTGCTTTACCTGTATAAAAAATGCTTTAGGAGCAAGTGCTGAGCTTTTCAGTTAGAAAATAGGCTGTTTAGATTGCAAGTAGAGCAGTTCTAAGGGAAAAATTGAAGAGTAGACTTTACGGAGTCAGAAATAGTTTAAACTTGATTAACCGGCGCTGCCCTATGCTGTTCTATGAGCAACTTCGCGCAAAAGCGCGCAAAAACGGGCTTTATAGCAGGAGGTTGAAAAGAGCCAGGAAGTGACCCAAAATGGCCAATAAACTACAAGTTGCTGGGCTGGAACCAATCCTCTAGGGACAAATAGGTTGCTCAGTGCTCCCCACTCCCACTGGTGAACAAAGAAGCTTCCTCTTATCCAAATAAGGATATGGATAGCACAGGAACTAAGACAAAGCCCAGAGATCAGCAAAATCTGAAGACTGGACTATTCTAGTTCAGAAAAGTGGAAAAACAAGGATTTTTTTTGTTCTTTTTCTCTTTTTTACAGAGAAAGGAAAAAAAGATACAGTAGCAAACAGTAAATGCTATAAAACGGCTAGCGCACTTGAGTGTGTTAGCCTAACAATTAAATTAAACAAAAATAACTTTTTAAAGTGCTAACAGTTTAAAATCAACACAAGTACAGTAAAAACAATATGCAGAGCTGCATTTAGGCGAAATGCAGTCGAGATGCAGTAATTAAACCGAAAGCCAGAAAAAAATACTTATAAATCCAGGAAAGTCACTCTTTCACTCTCTGCTGCTTGTAGAACTCTGCAGGACACCACAAGGAGCTGTGCTGAGTCTTTTACAAGTAAAAAAGCACGCAAAAACGGGCTTTATAGCAGGGGGTTGAAAAGAGCCAGGAATTGACTCAAAATGGCCAATAAACTACAAGTTGCTGGGCTGGAACCAATCCTCTAGGATATGTTGTGGTCTCTGGTAGGGGAGTTTACCAGCTGATCCAGGGCATTTGAGTTGATAAATTCCAGGAAGCGCTGAGCCTGGGAGTTTGTACTGAAGTAGTTTTCCCAGTTAATGGTAAGGTAATTGAAATCGCCCAATATCAGGGTGTTCGGTAGGACCTTCATGTTTTCCAGTGTCTCCAGAAAGGTGGAGTGGTGGTCCTGGGTCATGGAGGGTGATCTGTAGCAGGCCACAATTTGCATTGCAGATTTGCCCGATGTTAGTTGCACATGGATGATCTCAGAGGTATCATGCTGCGCCACTAACCTGGCAGTGCGAGTATCCTTGATGAATATGGATACACCCCCTCCTTTTGTGTTTCGGTCTGTGTTCTATGGCCAAAATGTGTGGTATGAGTTGTAGCCCAGTAGTGCTGGAGTGCTCTCTGGAGCCTTGAACCAGGTTTCAGTTACTGCACAGATGTCGATGTTCTCCATACTTAGGAGTGCTTCGAGCGCATGCATTTTGAGATTTAAACTCCTGGCGTTGAGTAGCATCACCCTCATTTTTTTACTTGTGCTGTTTACGGTGGTGGGTTTGAATTTTGAGCCTTGCTTAAAAAAGGCACTATGGGGCAGCAAGAGCCGTGGCCAGTATTCAAAAGTCAAGGGGTGACAGGTGCAAGCCGTCTCTTGCGAAGCAATGCGGCTTGTCGAGCATGTCATCCCAGGCTGGCAGACACTGGATCCCCTTTGAACGACACCAGAAGCTTAGCCACTTGTTGAAATTGATCATTTTTTCTTTATACTGGGGTATCATTCTTGGTGAAGGCAGGATGCTACTCAGGGTCAGGTCATACCTGCCTGGGCTACATGATCAGAGAGCTCTTCCATGTCTCTTTTCATGTAGTCCAGGGAGGTACATCTCAGGTCATTAGCACCAACATGAACAATGACAGTGTCATATTTGTACTTGTTCTGGAGTGACTTGAGTGCTTGTGTTATGTGGCGGATTCTGGCTCCCGATAGGCAGCTAACAATAACCTTCTCCTTATCCAGCCTAGTGAGTGGGGCGTCAGTGTGCCTGACTATTGAGTCACCTATTACTAGTGTGTTAGGTATGTTATTTTGCCTTAAGGGCTGTGATTGTGCGGCACATTGATTTTGTGTTTTATGTGTTGTCTGGTTTGTGACATATATACATGTATGTATATATATATATATATATATATATATATATATATATACATATATATATATATATATATATATATATATACACACACACACACATATACATAAAATGTAATATTAATAAACAGAAAAACTTAATACCAATGGCAAAGGCACAAATAATAAAGTAAATACAATGAATAATGCCAAAAACTCAAAATGGCCACTCCAAACAGGTTACATTTTAATTTTAATGCAGAAACTTCATCAGAACAGGATTACAAGCAAAACACACACAATACAATTTATACTAAATATAACTGCATTATCAACCAATCTGAACAATGCATTTAAAAATAAAATGCAAGTAGCAAACATTAAGAAATTAATCTATCTTTAAGTAGGCACTTTATATTAGTGAGCCCATTCAGTCCAAGAACTTGATCTGTCTTAAAAGAAATCTGCCACTTCAACTTCTTAATTTCTAAAAAAGTATTAAAGCTGACAATAAAAAGAATAGGATCTACAAAATCTAATGCAAAAAAAAGAAAACTTTCTAAAACTGAGACTTTCAGTAGCAAGTTTTGCTAAGGTATTAGTATAATCTCCTTTCCTTATTGCAGCATGGTGCTCATAAGTTCTTTGTATAAAGCCCTCACTGTTATGCCTACATAATAATTTTTACATTTGGCGATTGAAGCTAGATAGACCACCCCAGTGATTTTACAACTAAATCTCCTACTGCTAAAAATTGTTTTTGATAAATGTTTGAAGTAAATACTCTGTGCAGAATTAATGAACCTACACTATTTACAGTCATAACAGGGGTAGGTCCCAAACAGTCCTTGTATCCCTTTCTCATTAAAACAATCACCAAAGTTAAGCAGACACCTAAGATTAGACACCTTTTCATAAATAAATTATGGGTGGTCACCTACAGCCTAAACAAGCTCACCGTTCCCTAGAATAACCTTCCAATTTTCTTGCATTATTTTCTTAATACCATATGAATCCACATACATTTCATCCTTAGGGACAAATCCTTTAAGTGAAATCGGGACAAATTTGGTGCTTCTCCCACAAATAACTTCATCTTTAGTCTTTATTAAGTTAATATGTGGGTACCCCCTATCCTTAAACATGTCCAATAAACAATCTGTTTCTTTAACAAACTGTTCGTCTGAACTAATCAACCTGCTCAGCTGAATAATCTGTACCCTAACAATATTATTTTTAATAGAATGAGGATGTATAATTACTCCTATAAGCAAATAATTGTTAGAGAATGTGTCTTTTCTATGGAGAGTACTAGAAAAAACTGAGTCTGGGTGTCCTTAGAAATGCATACATTCAAGAAGTTAACTGTAGTACCAAACCAGTAAGGTCCATTTTAAACCATTCCATACCTCTCAACTTCTTAAAGCAAGAAATTTGGACAAAGCCATTAAAAAGTGGGACAAAGGCCCAGAAAACAATTTTTAAATATTGCTCTTACAAACTTAGCAAGTTGATAGAATGACAGGTTTTGCATTAGCATGAATTTTCTGAATGGTATAAAGTCTGAAACTTACCCTTCCCATTAAAATTAATCTGCTTAAGAAAAATATCCAAATCTTTAGTGCCTGCCCAAATGAAAAATAAATTATTAATATATCTCCTATATAAGGGACGTTTGAAAAATTCCAAATTAGATAAAACAGTAGATTCCCACCAGCAAAGTACAAGAATGGCAAATGCAGGGGCCATTTTGGTCCCCATAGCTACACCACTTTTCTGTTGATAGATCTTACCATCAAAAAGAAATAAAAATTGTTAGTTAATACTACATCCAAAAGTAAACAAATAGTGTTAATTTTAATTTCAAAAAAATCAGTGTGTTCCCTCAAAAAAGTCCAAACAAAAGAAACACCAAGTTCCTGATTGATAGAAGTATCTAAAGAGGCTATATCCACAGTAACAAGCATAGTTTAATTCCCTGAGAACCTAGAATTTCTCATCAAATCCAAAAAAATCCAAGAATCTTTAAGAAAATAATCTGTTTTGCAAACAAGGGGAGTCAATACACTGTCTAAATAAAAAGTTCAAGTGACTGTCTTGCTTTGTTTGGCTGACACAGTTGGTCTAATTGGAGGATGAGAAAAATCTTTATGTATCTTGGGTATTCCAAAAAGAATTCCCAACGGAGGTTCCTCTACTGAAAGAAATTCAAATGTAGTAAGATCTGTATATCCTTGGCTAAATAATTCAGGCAATGAATTATCACAACTATGAAAGGTCTTGCTAACAAAATCTTTACTAACCAAGGAATAATTCTGCTAATCAATTAACAAATGGCTAATGGCTGATTTATATTTATTATTATCCATAATGCATTGCCTTTGTCAGCCTTCATAAAGTGATATTCTTTATCATTTCTAAGAGAACATAACGCTTCAAACTCATTCTCAGTTAAATTATAATACTTGTTCCAGGGTTCTGTACTAACAAGGGAATGAATATCATGTTCACACAGTCTAGAATAAACATTGAGTGTAGGCAACAAATTTGGATTAGATTGACTAGGCTTTCTGATACAATCAGCTTTACCAGAAGTAGTTTTAATACCATCCAAAATACCATCCAAAATTAATTCTAAATTCAACTTCCTTACATAAAGTTTCAAATCTGTTACTGTATCAGTAATGCTAGCTCTCTTAGATGGTATAAAAGAAAAGCCTTTTTCCAAAACACATCTTTGTTCAGAGCTTAAAACCAAATCACTCTAAATGGCAATGCTCAGATCTGCTCTGAGCTAAAACAGAATGGCATTAAATATACTGATCTCAAGGATATTGCCAATATCCTGGCAGATCGATTCAGTGCCAACTTCACCCCCCTCTCACCCCCTAAATGGCCCATCTCAATACCGGAAGATTGCTAAATTCTGGTAATAACGGCCACACAGGTAAACAATCCACTCACCAAAGCTAAGAATACAGCATCCATGGGACCAGATGACATTCCGAGCTGTGTACTACATGAACTACAATATGAACTGGCACCTCACCTAAGTGTCATGTTTAATCATAGCCTCATCTCAGGTTTTGTGCCCACTGAGTGGTGCAGAGCTACAGTTATCCCACTCCACAAGGGGGAATGCACCTTGGATCCCAGAAACTACCATCCCATCAGTCTGATGAGCCTTATCTGCAAGGCCATGGAGTGTATCATGGAACTTATAAACAAAGACATTTGCAACCTTCAAACACTGGACCCCACCCAGTTTGGGTTCGTGAGAGGCCGATCTTGTCTCCTGAACCTGATTGACTTCTTCGAATCAGTCTCCAGAGCCATGGACAAGGGTAAGGTGGTCCACACAGCCTATCTAGACCTCACCAAGGCCTTTGACACAATCCCCCACTCTGGAATCATAGATAAACTTACTAAGCTGGGCATTAATCTCTACATCACCCAATGGGTTGCCAACTGGCTTACTGACAGAACCCACACTGTAAAAGTAGCCAACTCCAAATCCAGCTCCAGACAAGTGACAAGTGAAGTACCTCATGGTTCAGTCCTGGAACCACTCTTGTTTGGCATCTACTTCTCTGAAGTACAGGCCAGCACTAAGGGACTCTGGCTAACAAAGTTCGCAGATGACTGCAAACTGGGAGCCATTATTCAATCCCCAAATGATGTGGATACTCTACAAAAGGGCTTTACAGAAACAGATGCTTGGTGCCAGAGCCATGGGCTCAAGCTCAATGCCAAGAAATGTATAGTTATCCCCTTTGGGAAAAAACATGTACCCATGAATTACCACATAGGTGGCAGTACACTAAACACCGAAAGTGTGATAAGAGACTTAGAGACACAGGTGGACAGCGGTCTCACCTTCGATAACCACATCGCCACAACAGTCAGGAAATCCTTCTATGTGGCACACCTCATCACTAAGGGATTTTCATCCAGAAAAAAGGAGGTCATTGTCCCACTGTACTCATCCCTCATTAGACCCATTATAGAATACAACGCCCCATTTGGTATGTACCTCTCAAGACATCTGGAACAACTAGAAAGGCCACATAAATACCTCATTAAAAGAATCACAGGCCTAAAGCAGATGCCCTATGCTGACCGCCTTAAAAAACTCCAGCTATACTCTATCGCATATCGTCTATGCAGAGGCGATCTCTGCGTAACATACAAGGCCAAGTCAAACCCAGAGCTGTTGGACATGCTACACTTAAGGAAATCCCAATCCCTCAGAGCCACACGCTCCAGGGATCTAAACCTTGTCATCACAATAAACAAAACATGCTGGAGGGATAGGTTCCTGACCCAGAGACTCCCCAGACTCTGGAATAGACTGCCCATACATGTCAAGCAGAGTGCCTCCCCTCTTCAAAAGGAACCTTGACGATTGGATGGGAGAAAGGATCATGTCAGTCGCCCTGCTAGACAAGGGTCCAGGGAAGTAAATAGTGTGGGAAGAAATAGCCAGGGAATTGTTATGGCTAGGCATGTATAGGCCCTAGGGCTTGATAGCCTAGTACCAACCTATGAACCTATGTTTATTATAGATGAATTAAAATAAGGGAATTTCTTCCAAGCAAAACAAACTCTTGTGGTTTAACTAACTGCACAGAAGCATCTTTAGCTCAGTCTTGTACTAACTGGAAATACTACCTATTGGTACTTCTTCCCTGGAATTTTTCTGGAAGAAACAATTCCCACTCCTTTTCCAAAGTCTTCCTTCCCTGTGGTTGCTTCTCTCTCAGAGCATCACTCCTCTGGACACCAACTCCCTTTCCACAAAGGGCAAATGCTGACTGAGCTTCTTTCAGACCTCTTTTTTATATTACATTCATTAACTTATTAAACAGGTCTGCTCATATTTTATTTATTTTTATTTATTTAACATTTGTTAACTGGGAAAGTCCAACTTGGAATGAAGCCAATTTTCAGCAGAGGCATGGGGAAAAACACTCCAGATACATGTCTTTGAACATGGGAGGAAACCAGAGTACTTGGAGAAAACCCACATGAACGCAGGGAGGACATACAGACTCTGTACAGAAGGTACTCCAGCCGGGAACTGAACCGGAGAAACTCTTGCTATGAGACGACAATGCTACCACTGCACCACTGTGCCATCCTGCTAATACAGTCAAGTATATTACATTCATTAACTTATTACACAGGTCTGCTCATATTAATACAGCCAAGTATATTACATTCATTAAGTTATTACACAGGTCTGCTCATATTAATATAGCCAGGTATTTTTCAGTTTTTAAAGAAACAGGTACAGCTTAATGGACAGACTTACTTCCTTTCAGGAAACATCACTCTGTTTACAATGGGCACTTCATAACACTGCTACAACCATTATTCATCTATTTGCACATTCTTTAATTTGATGATTTGGTGAGAACAATCACCATGTACTACAATATATACAGACACACACACACACACACACACACACACACACACACACACACACACACACGTATGTGTATGTAGATATCAGTATATGTCATGATCACATTCAGCTGGTTAGTAATCTAGTATGACTCTATCAATTCAGACTAACGCACTAGGTGTCAATGGATGTAAAACTCTAAACTGAACAAAAAAGACTTTGTCAGGGACAAGTCCTCCTGCACCCCACCATCCCTGCATCCTTGAATTACACAATACTTTACAAATGCAAAGTCCCGAACTGCACATTTTATGTATTTAGTCTTGTTTTGCATTTGATAATCAAGTAGGTAGACTGATCTGAAGATCATTTTCAGCCAGATAGGCAAATATAGGAGCCGAGAATATAACAGTGTTATATGTATGAGCTGTAGCACACACCAAATATAGGAGGAGAGAAATATAACAGTCTTACAACTAAATGAGTTCTAACATGCAAAAAAAAAAAAAAAAAAAAAAAAAATATATATATATATATATATATATATATATATATATATATATATATATATATATATACACACACACACACACACACACACACACACACACACACACACACACACACACACACACACACACACGTATACATGCACACACATACACATTAGACAATAGTTTGGTTACATTGTACACAAATAACTACAGTGAAGTGTTCCAGTTCAGAATGCTGAAAAAAAGGAAGAGTAGGAGACATGGCTGGACAGACAGCAGTAGACAGTAGAGGTGTCAGTCTTTGTCTATAAAGCATTTATATGCAGATTTCATTATGGACTTAATGTGAAAAAGCTATTTTGAAGTCCTTTGGGATTGCTTTCCTTCTTAAATTAGGAGGGAGATTATTCTACAAAGGAGGCCCCAAGTTAGAAAAGGCTCTTTCACCTGCAGCTCTTTTAAAGGATGATCTACTCAATGATGTGTTTAGGCTGGGAGTTTAATAGGGATTAGGTAGGTTCTCTGATGGGGAGAATTCTTTTTAGGGTGGCAATATCCTTCATGAAATATTTTAAATATTAATGAGCTAAGTAAATCTTTCAGTCTCTGGGGGACACTTTAGTTTCTGTAGTTGAAGGCAGTGGTGAGTGTGACAGTCTGAAAGAAGGGTAAATCTGAAGGTCTTTTTTGGCGGTTTGTAGTCTCTTTGTGTTGTAGGACAAATGGAAGGTCAGGAGAGGTAGATCATACTACATCTTAGGGAAAAGAATATTTTTAGCCTGGGACAATCTAGCTACAGGATAAAGAAGATGGGGATTCCTTTGCATAGTTTCAGTTGAGAAAGGACTTTATTCACAATATTATCTCTGTGGGAGGAGAAGGTAAGAGAACAGTCAAAGGTAAGACCAAAATATTTGTATTCAGTTACTGTGGGTATGGTATTATTTTGGTTATCCAATACTATAATTTTTTTATTTTATTATTTGTTGACCGGGAAAGTCCGACTAGGACAGAGCTTATTTTCAGCAGAGACCGAGGGAGAAATGGTCCAGACACAAGACTTTTGGAATGTGGGAGGAAACCGGAGTACCCAGAGGAAACCCACACGAATGCAGGGAGAACATGCAGACTCCACACAGAAGGCACCCCAGCCAGGAATTGAATCGGAGGACCTTTTGCTGTCAGGCAACAACGTTAGCCACTGCACCACTGCACTGTCCTGCAATTATAGAAGTTTGAGAGAGAGGGACGAGAATATCATACATTTTTATGTTTATCTTTACTTTGTTAGAAGAGGACCATTGCCATAGATTAAAGAAGGACAGTGGCAACTGAGATTGCAGATTAAAAGGGCATTTAATAATCTGAAGTAATAAAATGTCAGACGTTTACAGAATAATGTTTAACTTATTAACACCTATGTGGTGTGCAGTGTCGCACCTCTAGCAGGCTACACAAACCTTGTACTCAGGAGCATTTTCTGAAAAATAAACTTAAAAAGCATATGATAAACAAATGTAAATATTTTGTGAAAATAAATGCTATTAAAATTGTACAAATAACTGTGTTATCTGTAAGAAATATTCTTTACAGTGATAATTGTCAGTGCATTCATAGTCTTTTCCATAAATACTATAATATGAATAAAACTCCAGATGACCACCACGGCTTATGAAAACAAATTTAATATAGACAAGCACTTTCACGTAGAACACTTACGCTTTTTCAAGTCTTCAATGAAATGTAAAAACACATACTCATCTTACAGTCAAAATTCATCAATCAATTAAAAAATCAATTAAAAACAAATTAAATCAATTATTCAATGTTCAACATTCCACTCATTTAAAAGGAGTGAGCATCTAACTCAGGCTTAATACATACATAATTATTTAATCCTAGATGTACATGGGCTTGCAGCTTTAAAATCCACTTTAGTTCAACACGTTCTACTTGATTATTAAGATTGCCCCCCCCTCCCCATGTCACTGATAATAATTTGCAAGACTTTAAATCCAAATTTATGTACAGGAACTTCCATAATATGTTTAGCCAGAGCATTTAATTTATTATTGTTTCTCACATCATACATATGTTAGTATATCCTATCTCTCAGACGTTTCTGTATTTTGCCTACATAAAAACATCTACATTCTTCGCACTCTGCCAAATAAACTATATTAGTCGTGCTGCAAGTAGCAAAGAGCCTGGGTTGAAAGATAAAAGATAAAACTAGATGTTGAAACTCTCGTACTGTAGATATATGTTCACACATCCTACAATTTTTACAGGGATATGTCCCTAATTTATGTGTGGATATAGCATTTTTTTGCTGATCCTTGCATAGTAACTACTTCAAATTGCAGTTATTTTTGTATGTAAAACTAAAGACTTCCCCTATGATATTCACAGTTTCCTTGTCACTTATCAAAAAATGCCAGTTTCTCTTAATTATGTTAAAAACTTTATTATTATCACTGGCATATTTTGTAATAAAGCGTACTCTATTTCTTTTTGAGCCTGTGTCTACCTTGGGAGATGTTTCTGTAGGACTGAGTACATCATTATTGTAAAGGGTCTTATTTCTAATGCCCTGGAAAATGGATTCTTTGTAACCCCTTTCTGTAAATAACTGTTGTAAATATTCAACCTCCTTCTCCCTATCAGTATCTACACTACATATATTCTTAACTCTACCCAATTGTCCTTTAATAATGTTCGGAAAACATGTCCGGGATACATATTACTATAGTCTAAAAGACTATTTTTCCAGCATGCTTTAAGAAAACAACTTGGTATTAATGCTTCCTGGTCTGTCCCTATATATCGTGATATCCAGAATATTAATGGACTCAACGGAATAAGATATCATGAACCTCAAGAAATCCATTGTAGACTCCAAATACTTAATGAAGTCAAATAATAGGGGTAACCCTCCGTGCCACAACATAAAGGTATCATCAACAAAATGCATGTATAGTCTTATATGTGTACTAAAGGCACTGCTATGTAAACATTCCTTCTCCCAATGGTAGACTACCAGATTCCCATATGAATTTGTACAGGGGGTGCCCATGGAAAACCCCATTTCTGCAAATAAATCATGTCCATATAAATACTATTATAATGCACACAAACCACAAATTATTTTTTTCTAAACTTTCACAAACAAATTTTCATATCTTAAAATTTATACAACTTAGACATCAATTGCTAAAACAGTTTTGCTAACCAGACATAAGTTTTCACATAAGAAGAGATTCCTTTATAAGTGCGGATATATTGAGAGGTTTACTATTACTTATCCGAATGGCAATCAGTTGAATGACTGATGTTCAAAATCACGGTGTACAAGGGGCAGGAAATCGCACCAACATAGGTCTACCAAGTTTAATTGAGTTGCATAGTGCACTCGACCTTTTGACAAGTGATGTGGCGACACTGTGAAGTGAGGCCATGCTTCAAGTGAAGAACAGGGAATTAACCCATTTCCTCACTGTAGTGTGATCTTGGAATTGGTATATTTAATGTGCAGAGAGTGTGGGAGGCATAGTCCCCCACATGGGGGGGGTGCAGGAGGGCATAGCCCTCCTGCAAAATAGTAGAATTAACGTACCATTGACTTTAAAGTTCAACGTTAATGTGCATAGCAGGAGGTGAGTGACGTCATCTCCTGCTATGTCGAATATATAGAACAATGGTTGTCGATGTATTCATTTTCACTTTGGTTTCCTATTCGAAATTTCATATTCAGCATTTCGGGTCGACATGTTACATGGTCGACTGAAGCTGATTTGGAATTTCAGTAGTAAACCTATTGAGATATTTACAGAATTATGAAAACATATGTTTAATTGTATAGTTAGCAATACAAACAATACTGGATATCTCTCAAGATCTGCAACTTACAGTGCAAATATCAAAGACAGTTTTCTTCAACAACATCTTAGGTTTCACTCAATGTCATGCAATAGTTTGTAAGTCTCTTTGTTTTTGAAGTATTAAGTGCATATGGAAATATTGCTTATTTTCATAATTACTAATAAACAACTAGCAACATTTCCAGTACAGTGTGATATAAACCAGCATTTTTAATGAATTGCCCTATCTCCCACATTGGTGTTTCACACCCTATACCCCAATAAAACGCAGATTTCTCAGTTATGAAAATATAAACATAAATATGAAAATATGAATTATAAGTGGCAAACAAAGATTAATTTCTCCACTGCAGGCCATCTAGATGAACAGCCTTAGTGTCATTTTGTTAATAACTCCTTACCTTTTCTAATACTGTCTGTTATTATCTGGAAAGTCACTTAGTTAAAGAAGCCAGACCCAAAAAAGTTCTGGGAGGTTTGAGTGTGAACTGGAAGTATACAAAAATACATTATAGGCTTGAATGAGTTAATAAGGGAAAATTAACAGGTAGGTAATGGATGAATAAGGAAAAAGTAAGGAGCTTAGGTCAGAATATTGAGGCACTCCTGTTTTAAGTATACCAATTATGAATAGATAGTTGTTAGAGTGAACCTGGAAAGTCTTTGGAAACATTTGATAGCATTGTCCCCAAAGTTCTGTTTAGCAAACGTTTGGAGCAGAATAGTGTGATAAGTTTCAAATGCTCTGGTCATAACTATAAAAATACCTGCTGTGATAAAGCCCTCACTGATGTTACATTATATAGAGTTAGTAGCAGTCAGCAGTGCAGTTGTGGTGCTAACAGCATTTCTAAATCCACGTTGTTTGTCCAGTAAAACACCATAACACTTTTTGTGCTTAAGAAGTTTGTTTCTAAAGATGTTTTTCAAAACTTTTAGTGAGAAGAAACGGAGAGTGGAGAAGGGCTGCATGCCCATGTGGTCTTTAGGGGAGAGTACTTTGTAATGGGGAACATGAATGGATGTTTTAAATCTCGGGGAGTATCTTGGTACCAAGGGATAAGTTGTAAACGTATGTTAGGAGCTTAGCAACATAGCTAGTTGCCTTAATAAGAAAGACGGGGTAGAACTTTGATTGTTTAGAGGAAGATTATTAAGGATTTTTAGTAATTTTTTAATTTATTTTATAGAGATTTCCCTAAAGTGGAAGATAGTTGCATATTCATCAAGAGGCTAGAGGGGAGCTGTTACAACATTATGTTGTGTGGTTTTGTGAGTATTGGAGAAATTGAGTGAGTTTGTAATTTCCAATATGGAGGGAAGGAAGAAGGACTTGTAGTCTACTGCAGAGTTAGAGCCATTAGTTCTTTTCACTATATTGTGGTGGTGAAAGTTGTTTGATAAGTGGCCAGATACTTAACATATTCCAAAACTGTTTTGGATTACCATTTGCTGATAATTGTTTCTTCCACAAATACGAACATTTTTCAGAATTACTAAGCTAGCTTGCCTTCTTAAAGTGAGATTATTTTAAAACAGATTTGTATCATTCTGGTTTTATTTCCATGTATCTCAGGCAATATCCCATTTTTCATAAGTTCCTTCATATGCGTAGATAATAGGCAGATCTGACCCCTATGTCTTTTGCTTACATATAGGAAAAGTGTGTCCACAATAGCAGAGGGAGTGTCAATAAAGAGTTTAATGAGTTGTATAGGTGACCAAACTATACGATTCATACAGTGATTGAGGTTGGCAATTTGATATTCAGGGAAGGGTCATCCCATAATGATTTAAGGTGAGGTTTGGAGCATTGAGCAAGATGGCAATAATAATGCAGTGGTGAGCTATGTTTGATATCATGAGATCTAATGCAGGTTGCTTGCCTGCATGTATATCAAGCCTGGTTAGAAGTTTTATTAGCTGTTTAATACAGAGTTGCAAGAACATATTATTGAGTTTTTTCACCCAATACATGAACATTAACATCACAACATAAAAAGTAAAAATAAAAGAATATAAAATACAACAGCCAGGAACCGAGAAAATGCAGTTTAATATTTCTCCAGCACTTTGGCAAAGCCTTCAAGGAGTACAAAAATGTTATACTATGTGTCCTAGAGGGCTCAAGCTAGAGTGTAATTGGAAGCTACTGATTTATTTGAATTGTGTTTTAATTAGTTAATTGAAGTATTTGAATGTGTATTTAAGTAAGGGTTTGTTCCCTTATTTTTTGTACTCCTTGAAGGCTTTGCTGAAGCACTGGACAAGTATTATGCTGCATTTTCTCAGTTCCTGGCTGTTGTATTTTACATCAACATTAACATCACCTAGTATGATGATGTTTTTCCGGCATCCTTTAGGAAGTATTTTGGACAGGATATTGTTGACAGTGGAAGAAGAGGGGAAGGGGGTATATAAATGATTAAAACAGAAAGTATTGTATGACTACACAGAGTGATGCTGGGAAGTACACAGTTAGGGTATTTGTCAGTAGTTTTATTAGACGTGATGTAGTTAGTGAGTTCTAGATAAGAGTTATTTTTGATTAGTAACATTACTCCTCATCCTGATCTGAGTCCTGCCTCTTGTCATGTATGCATTTGTAACTGGAATGAATATAAATGGAGGGGCAGAAGCTGTCTTTTAGCCAGATTTCAGTAATGGCCAGAATGTGCGGATACGTGGCCTAGTTGTTGTTAACACTTCATGTGTTGAGTTTTCTTAGGTTTCTGTGCCTAGGAGTCAGATTAATGTTTGGGTTATAGCTTGTAGATACATTTGGGAGGATGGAGGTAATTATTTAGACAGTGGGACCAGAGTTGAATGAATGTCCCCAGAGTACAAGATCTTGTACATGAGGTAGAATAGCCATTCCTGAAATATTTTTTTTTTATGTTAAAGGAGTGCATGATATGGTGAAGCAAATATTTTATGTATTTATTTATTTGACATGTGTTTACTGGGAAAGTCTGACTGGGCTGAAACCCATTTTCAGCAGAGCCCTGGGAAGAAAAGCTCCACATAGTAACAATACATAAAAGAAACTTGGACATGGTGATGATTTTTATACAATGGAAGAAACACTGGCATAGATATAGTAATTAAAGTACTAATACAATAAATAGTAAGACACATAGAGTCTGCACAGTTTGTATGATCTTGCAATATTACAGATAGCCTAGATATAGTAAGAGATAAGCCATAGGGTAACTATTATAACCATAGTTAACAACTGGTAAAGGGATATAAAGTGTATGTTTAAAGTTACTAATAAGAGAATAGAATTAGTATAGGCAAGTTATTTTATAATCATTTTATGTTCAGTAGTAGTAAAGAAGACAGTAAGGAGAAGTGAGGGTGAGGGAGAGGGTGGTCAAGATGAGAGACATTGAGGGATGGGAGAAATTTTGCTGGGGACAGTTACTGTTAGTTAGGATGTTGCTATCTAGTTATGCATGACAAGTGGTATGTAAGGCAAGGGAAAAAAAGAGTAGAGGTAAGTTATTGAGGTATTTTTATGAGTAGGGGAGAAATAGTAGTTGCTCTTTGCTAGCCTGGACTGTTACATGAGCATAGCCACAAATCTGTTTAAATTGAGTGGGGCTGATAGTAGTTCTAATAGAGGGAGGATGTGTATTCCAGGTTTTTGCTATGCAGTAGGAGTATAGAGAATTTCCTGCAGCTTTTGTGGATTTGGTAACCTGTAATAATGATTTATTTGTTGAGCGAAGCATACACTTATTGGAACAGGGCTGCAAAATATATAGTAGAGCTGGAGTTTTCTCCGACTGATAAAGTAGTTTATGAGCCATGGTTAACTGATTGTAGAGTCTGTGGCAAATTTTGCTATCTTGTTATAGCATGCTTGTAGTTTATCTAAGTCTGTCTTTTTAAGATTGATACGTATGGATGAGGCATAGAGGAGTGTAGACAGGAGGTGGGTTCTGGCAATAGCTACCCTAGAACTATCTGTTAGAATTTTTTTGTTTCTGTATAGTGTTCCAATTTTTGTGTATCTTCTTAATTGTTCTGTGTAAGTCAAATCTTAGTTTATTATCAATTATGCTTTCTAATAGCTTTGTTTGTGGCTAAGGATTAATTTTTGTATTATTGTTAGCAGTGATGTAGAAGGTGGGTGGGGGGTCTGAAGCTCTGGTGGGTTGAAAGATCATGAGTTTGGTTTTGTTAGGGTTAAGTATGAGCTGTGAGTTGGTTAGCCATGATTCAATTTCAGTGAAGGACTTTTGGATTATGTCTTGAAAATGTTGTATGGTAGATGGGGCACATATAAGTGTAAAGTCAAGAGCATATTGGATAATAGAAGCTGGGGGGGGGGTGGCATTGTTGAGGTTGTTAATAAAAATGCTGAAAAGAAGGGGACCAAGGATGAATTCATGTGGGACTCCTAATGTGACTGGGATTAGGGGTGAAAGGTCTTGTAGCCACTTTACTGCTTGCTGGCGGCCTGCTAGGTAACTTTGGAACCATGTGAGAACAGAGTGGCTGAGCTTTAGGTTGGTGAGAACAGTCAGTATCTTGTGGCAGGATACAGTATCAAAGCCTTTAGACATATCTAGAAAGACTAATGAAACTGTTTTACCTTCATTTCTGAATTGATTGATGGTGTTGGTAAAGCTGAGGAGGACAGTTGTGGTACTAAGTAGGGTCTGAAACAGTGTTGGGATTTTGACAGTAAGTTATTGGTCGTGAGATATTGTAAAAGTTGTGAATGAATGCACCTTTCTAGAAGTTTAGATAATGGGTAAAGAATAGCAATGGGTCTATAATTTGTGAGTTCAGCTGAGATTCCACCTTTATGTAAGGGAATTATATGTGAGATTTTCCATGTGGATGGGACATATTGTTCAGCAATGGACCAATTAATAAGTATTGACACGGGGTAGGAGATGGCTTCTGCTGCTAATGTTAGGTATTTGGCTGGTAAGTTATCAGCTGCTTTTGTGGTAGGTTTCAGTTTCTTTAGTAGTTTTTCTATGGCTCTTGTGGAGATGGATTGGAATGAAAAAGTATTGCTATTGTTTGTTGGTTTGGGTTTTAGATAAGGTTGATTATTTTTGGTTGCAGGCAGAATACTTTCAATGAACTATTTATTAAATTGTTCTGCAATGGTACCTGAGTTGGCTGGTATATTATAGGAGGGGAGGGGTTGAGGCTTGTCCAAGATGAAGGATATTTTTGATTGTGCTCCAAAATTTGTATGGATTTCTTTGATGTTTCCATTGTATATTAGTGTAGCATGTTTTTTGCATAGTTTGATTTGGTGTTTGACTTTATTCCTGATTTATTGATAGCATGCCTCTCAACCTCTTAGAGCAAAAAATCTGGACAAAGCCATAAATAATGAGGGACAAAGACCCAACAATAGGGATACTTTTTAAATACCGCTCTTACAAACTTAGAAAGTTGACAGAACAACAGGTATTGCATTAGCATGTATTTCCTGAAGGGTATGAAGTCTGAAACTCAATTATCTTTTATTATTTTCTTACTTCAACCCTCAATGATTTGCCAGTGATTGGCCAGAAAAACATTATTTTATGAGGAATAGACCAAAAATATGAGGTAAAAATCTGGACATTCTGCGAAAATCTGTATAGTTGAGAGGTATGTATATATGCTACCCAATTCAGTTGAGCTTTGGTAGTATGTCATAATTGCCAAGTCTTGTCCCTAAGCTTAAGGAGTGTTCTTGTTTCGTTGGTAAACCATGTTGTACAATTTACTTTAGCTCATACTGTTCTAGGAGGTGGCATTCTGTTATGAATATTAAAGAAAGCATTGCTAAAATGTTCTACCGTGGCATCTAGGGGCAAGTTCTTAAGGGTAGTCCAGTTGCATTTTTTTGTCATTTTTTTCTGAATAATTACTTTCTGGTGTCATAGGTGATCATTTTTTTATATTGAGGTAGATGAAATGGAATTTGAATTGAGATTTATAGTGAACAAATTGTATGAGTAGGGGAATTAGGGTGTGAGACAGGGAAATGATCTATTAGATACAGCATATTAAGGAGATGGTGGTGAGAACTGCCACAGACAGTACGTGTTGCTAGACCATGTTGTAGAAGGTTTACAGAAAGTGTTTTTGTGGTCCTGCAGAAAAGGATAGGGGAAGTGTTGAAATGAGTTTAGCAGGGGCTTTCAGAAATAAAAATAATGGAAAGGAGATATATAGTCAATTTGAATGCACCTACTTGGTGAGGAGAATGCCTAGGGTGACTAGTAGAAAAAGTAATAGCTGAGTGGACAAGAGCTGCTGAAGGAAAGGAGGAGAAATGCAGTTTTGTTTTGTAGCAACACTTGCTTTAATGCATAAAGTTGTTCTGTGTTAGACACTTGAACATATTAAAGGCATGTTCAATGCATTGTAGCAATGTTATTATACACTGTCTTTGACTTGCACAATTATATCTCTATCTTATTTGGCTGACATAGTGTAAGCAACATACCTGTGAGAACCAGCACCGGATTGTTTGAATAGCCTACACATGTATACCACCGTTCACCAGTTTCACTTTTACTTTGTGCAGTCCATGACCGGGAATACTAGCCATTACTTTAACCTACAGCTTGGAAACTGTGTTATAATCCACTTCCTAAATGTCATTATATCTGGAGTGTAAGCTGGATATGCCCAAATTCTCTGCTCCCCTTAATTACATATTCTCCCATTCATCATAACCACCTTTATTATAAGTGGCATACCTGAATTTCTTATTCAACTTATCTTTTTACATTTCCCATCATCACAACAATACTGTTTGTTATATTACATACATACCCATTATGTCATCTACATCTCATTACAAAGACCTTCTCTTAACAGAAAATCATGCCTGTAATACTGTCGTCAGATAATGTATAATTATTAGAACCATTTGATGGTGCTAGGCTCAATCACTCCTCTCCTTACAACCTGATCTCAATCTATTTTAAATCTTATGCAAAGAAAGAGTTTCCTGCAGTCTTTACCTAATACTTATTAAATTTTTCAATTTTTTAAAGTGTTCTCTACTGTTAGGTTGTATTTAAAGCAATGGGAAAGTGGCATCCAGTCCATTTGTCTCATCATTACTTCTATTCATACTTAAATTTCATTTTCTAACAACCACATCATATCTCTGCTTTGACTATTTTATCATCTCTACCAGCTATCAGCAGCACCAACAGGGGTCACGGGGATTCTGGATTTATTTTAACCAGTTTTCTTAATGCATCATCGTCATCAGCATCATCATCCTCATCACTACCATCAGCAGCATCATAAACATCTTTTAATCTATAAAGCACAATGAGGACAGATGGCATGTATCAAACCACACATCCAGTTAATCTTGCACGTGAAATTTTTTTCACATATTTCGCCAACCTAACAGGGCTAAATAAAACTAGGCAAAAATCAGAGACCCCAAAACAGCATACTGTTATGCCTTCTGGTCAATGCATCTCAGGTTGCAATAGTTCACCAAACAAATGTCATACAAAAAAGAAAGTATTCTTTCAATGACAAATCCCTTACTAAGCATATTCTAATAACTTTTTTATAATGAGAAGTCTTAAAATCACCCTTCTCCCTACCTTTATCCCATTTTCTAACTCCATGTTGTCATTAAACAGCTTTCATTGCTCTCACTTTTGGGTCTATATTGTAAGTGTGAACGCTTAGGTTGTCGAATATGGCATGATCAACACCTAATAAGCGAACCGTGAGAACACGGTAGGCTGGAAACCGCGAAATTTGAAATCCCAATTCGGCATAGTCGGCCCTTCTGCGGTGTAGCTCCGTAAGCTAAGTGTGCGATAGTTACGGACCTTAGGGTTAGGATGTGGGTTAAGGTAAGTGCATAGAAAGTAATGTATGTAAGGGTTAGTGTAGGTTTAGAAGTAGGGTTTAGGTTAGTGTATGTATGTGGTTTATTTATTTTATTTGGGTGGGTAGTATGTAACGAGCGGTGTAGTGGGAAGTGTGTTTTGTTTTCGTTAGTGGGTGAAATGGTGTTGGCCAAGTAAAAGTATTTGCTGATGTGTTTTTCTGCATTGTGAGGTTTCGCTGACTTGTGCGTTCGCTGAATAGATGTCGATCATGTTGTATTTGACAACCTAAGCATTTGTGCATATAATATAGACCCCTTACTTTTGACATTCAGTTTACAGGTAACTGCTCTGATAGTTGCACCACTTAACATTTATTCAGCACAAAAGACTCAAGTATTCAGTAACTCTTTCCCAACAGGACTTGCCTGAACTGAAGAAAAAAATGCAAGCAAAAAGCTCTACTGGCACTACTCAAACACAAATTTCTTTGGCTTTGTTTTTATACTTTGCTAATACTAAATACAATCCAATACAATACTTTCAGTTTTACTTAAAACCTGAGCCCAGGCAATACTGATTTCTAGAACAATATTGTGAGTGCCCCAGGCATTTATGAAGAGGAACAAAATGCTTATAATAATAAAAGTACAACTCCTGTCCAGTGCCTAAAACATTGTATATAGTGACAAAAAAATATATATTTTTATGTCATTTTTTTCTCTGTGTATAGATATTCTACTTTGCTAAGAGTTATACCATAAGTACCAGCACCAGCAATCAGTTTTAATAGGTAAACATTTAACATAAATGTTTAGACTTACTTGTTATGATACTTAAAAGTTAAGTGTGTAACTGCCTTTTCCATACACTTATTAACAGCTCTGTATAACATATGTAACTTAATTGCAAACCTCTATAACATATCAATGAGACTTAATAGAGTATAGCCTAAAGAATGAATTATTTTCCATAACATTCTACCTACTAGTATGGTTAATATCCACCATACCACACAGTTAGAACCCCTTCCCAAAAAATATTACTTTAATTTGGCCCCTCCAGTTTTGTGTTTCTCTAATATCCATAACCAGTATTATCAAGTCCTCATTTTAAATCAAATATCCTGTCCTTCTCATAAATGTTTTTATATACTCACATTTATTTATTTATTTGCCTTTATTGACTGCAAAAGTCTGACTGGGCAAAACTCATTTTCAGTGAAGCCCAGATAAAAAAGGTTCCAGCAGAATGCATTTAAGATACTCATAACAAAACAAAACATTTTTTTACAAAGATATGTTACGTTGATAGTTCTTAAGACATCTAGATACAAAAAGGTATTTTTTCTGTGGTGACATTATACATGATATTAAATTCAAAGTATAAAACCTTTATTATGCAAACAGTTTGTGTGTAAAATATATATATATATGCCAAGTAGACATTAGATATGACTTATAAAGCGTGGGTAAGGAGGGATACAGTATAGATGTTTTGAAAAATTAAACTGAAGCCAGGAGTATAAAACATTAGTCGGTAGGTAGATAGCAGGTAAAACTAGAAAGGACATAGAAGCCTTTTATAGCTAATGAGCCAAGGATAGTGGGGGTAAGAATACCAGAGTACTTATTTACACAGGACCTGTTTTTAAGAGAGTAGTGGAAAATATTTGAAGGAGGAGGATTACGTGGGAATTGCAGAAACAAATTTAATTGTAAAGTGGAGATTACTATAGGAGTGTAATTGAGGAGAAGTGGTAGAATGGGATAGAGATTATAAAGGGATGGGGGTATGAGATAAAGAAAGAAATTGAGTTACATAGGTGAGGAGCATGTGCTCAACCACCAGATGGATGGGACAAATCTCTTGGAAATGGGTCAGTTTATCAGTATAGATACAGGGAAAGGCATGGCGGCAGCTATTTTTATGTATCGTGTTGGAAGCTATTTGGCAGCTTACAAGGCTGGTTTTGGTTTCAGTAGAGGTGGAGACTGAGAGGAAGAAAAATCCACATTGAACCTGAAAAAGTACCTGCCTTACAAACCCTTCTACAACCCTATGCCCCTGCCAGACCGCTCCGTAAACAGAAACCTCATTCAAACTAACACAACGAAAAATCAAGCTGGTGACTCCCTCTTTTCTAACTTCATAGGTAAACACTGGAATATTCTACCATCTAGTATTACCTCCCTAGCACCCCATTCTTTATTCAAACCAGTCCTAAAAGAACATCTACTTAGTAAATGGATATGTCCATGCACAACCCCTGGCTGACAAGTAACTAAGCACCTACTCTTATCTTCTTACATTCTACTATCCATCTCATATCTAATCCCTCCTCTATCAATTTAGAAACCTACCTCCAATTAATCAAACATTGAAATCATATCACATATTTATAAGCTAAGATGTATATTAACATTGTTATGTCCTTGATTGTAGACTCATACAATTGTATTTTACTGGAAACAGTATGTAAACTTAATCTCTTATTGATCGTGCAACTGATTTTTGTATACCTAGATGCATAGTTAGTATTAACTTTATTCTTAGAGTTTCTTGTTTGTATTATCTGTATGAATTTAATTTCTTGTGTGTATTCTCTGTTAACCTGGAGCTTTTCTCCCTGGGCCTCCACTGAAAAAGGATATGTGTCCAGACGGACTTTCCCCGTAAACAAATGTAAAATAAAAATAAAATAAATAAATAATTAGGACAGGATGGGGGTAGAAAGAGAGGGGAATTGTTATTATTAATCAGAGATACTACTGTCTGTATAAAGTAGGAGTTGAACAGAGATGGACTTGAGTCAGTGATGTTAGATGTAGAAGGAAAGGTTGTGGTGGTTTGTCCACGATGCATTAATTTATTGATGATCAAAACGCCTTGGATTTTTCTTTTGTTTGCTTATAATGGAGGTTGGTGTAATAGCTTTTTAAAACATTTTAATACACTCCTTAGTGAGATTTCTGAGAAATCTAATTGCATTAACAATGTGGCTTAAACAATGGAGGTGGTTGGCAATGCAAAACTAGTAAAAAAGTAAATAACAGACATTTCTACACATCTTCACATAGACCACAAATTATTATTTTATTCTGCATCATGTCCATATGTATGAATTGCATTTGTATTCTACTTGTTATACTAGTCTTTCTAGGTTTTGTCTCTTTAAAGCATGAGTTTTTTTAGTTTCTTTACTTAGCCATGATGCAGGGCTTATTTTGGCCATTTTGTTCATATAGGGGCTAGGCTGTTAAGAATATTTATAAATATTTCATTAAAGTTTGAGACAGCTGCATCAAGAGCCACAGATTTTAATATGTTACTGCTATACTTGGTTAGAGTATTAATAAAGGAGTCTTTGATAAATGTTGTTGTATTACATACTTGGTTATAAATTATGTTTTTGGATTGGATACTGTGGTTTTTGGCTGCATGGGTGGGAAGGCGATCGCTTATTCTGTCTAGCAGCTACCCAAACATTTACTCTGCATTTGATTTGTTGGTAAGGGTCCAATCAAAGTTGAATGCTTCTCAGCTTTTTACTGATTCTGGTGGTTGAGGTGATTAGCTCTATAAATCTGTCTCAGTTAATCAAGTCTGACTTGATAGTTGTTGAATGGCTCCCAGTCTGTGTTGGAATCACCTAGTATAATATGGTGAAATATCCAGCGAAGGACATCTTCTGCTGTAGAAATGTTGTTACCAGGTATATATATATATATATATATATATATATATATATATATATATATATATAGGAGTGATATAAGGAGTTGAATTTTGGGATCGGTAGGGGGAGCAGGGAGACACTTAGCACTTAGCCTGGCAACCTTCACATGTACTCCCTACTTATTGCCTAGTATCTTGTTTATAAGACTGATAACCCTCTAATTAGCATCAAGATACCTCGCTTCTTACCTTCACATACAATTATCCAGTCATTTCAATTGCAATATTTCTGGGAAGACATACCTACCCAAATGTATTTTTCCTTTGAAATCAAAATGTTCACCTAATCTGTCTCTGTTTCTTCCAAATGATTTATGTCATCCACCCAAAAGTCTCTCTACCCACTTATGAGGTTGCATTTGGTTCTTTTCCATGGATACTTCTCTTATATTTCTACTCCTTTTCCTGGACAATCAAGCATCAACATTGTGTCACTACCCCTCCCAAAAAAGCCTTCAATGTATTCAAAGCACATAAAGCACATCTGTTTTAAGTCCCACATCACATCCACAAACCACAAATAATGCTTCAATGTCACCTTAGAATCATCATGTGTCATAAACACAGGTCCACCCTCTGCAAACACCTTTTTCCTTAGTGGCTATAGCTTCTACATCTGCTCTTTTCATGACAACTCTGAAAATCGATCAACACTGGCCTTGGATTTCCAAATTTAGCCTTGGTGCCTGGTAGTGGCAAATGTCTCACCTGCACAAAACCCATGGAAACCCAGTCTGCTAATTTGTTGTTCACATAACCCAGTAAGTTCACTTGCTTTAAGTCTTCCAAAACCTCTACAGCCCTAGATTCTGTTTGCTCACCCTATCTTCCATTTCTGTTAGTTGGAGCTCAGTCTGTTCCCATTGCTTAACTATCTGATAAGTTCTATATTTTCTAGCTGGTAATGAAAGCTTGCCTCGTGCAAAAAGATTTGTTTTTTTGTAGTTTGTGTTCCTGATTCATTTGCTGGAACATATGTGCTTCACTGCTGGCAATGTGTGCAGTGATCAGGTTTTGTCAATGATTGGTACTTGCGATCTTTTGCAGACAGTTCATCTTACACAAACCCCCCACCCAACAAGTTTATAATGTAATCATAGGACAATAAAAGAATGGTATTACAAAAACAAGTGTTATAAAATGCTTATGTAGGACTGTATTGGTTCACGTATCAAAACAACATAACCTTCTTTGATTGCTTTATATACAAGCAAATTGAAGAAAGAAAAAAAGGGAAAATGCAGTATTGTGATGGATGCATACGGTAATTGTAAGGTGGGTTAGAGCACCTACGGTGCCTGGGTGCTGATAGTGAAGTCAATGAGATGGCAGAAGACACCATTTAATGACATAGAATTAAGGGTCAAAATGTAATTAGACAGTCTAGAGTAAAAAAGATAAAAAGGGTGGTAACTTGTTGGTTGTATACACCAATACCACCATGTGCTATGTTATTAAAGTCTGTCTGGCTTAGCAGTGGTGAGGTCACAAAGAAAGCAGAGGACATGAAAAATAAATAAATAAATAAATTCATTAATTAAAGGGGAAGTATAAACTTTGTGGATTAGTCTGGAGTGAGATCTTGACCAATGGATGGGAGATCGCAGATATACCCCAGGGATTACCTCAGTGTCACTGCTCAACAGAGGCACAGCAAAACAATGGGTATAGTTCCCCATACTAAAGGGGTGGCGTAAGCCACAAAACTATGGGCTAGGCTTGTAAATGCCCTCGGGCAGATAGCCTAGTATGAACCTATGAACCTATGTGAGTCTCTATTCAACCCACATTGAACAGTCTATCAGACCTGGCAGTTATTAAAATGTATATTGCATTAACAGATGACTTCAATACAAAATACATGGAAATATAAAAAAACAAGCCTAAGACTCGGAAAGCCTACAAACTACTTAACATCAAAAGTCTATAGGTGGAAAGTAGTCAGTGGGTAGAAGATGTTCATTATAGAGTAAGTGCATGCAAGGGTAGCAAGCAGGAGATATCACTAAAGGGATATATGAGATGTGAACAGCACAGTTTAAATGTACGCAGCCACATAGAAAGATCCCACTAATTGAGACTTTATTGCTGCCTATCCTATCTTCAAGAAACAAAGTCCCTTGATTTTCTACATTGTAGCATTAATCTTGATCCATTTAATGAAGCCATGGCAATCTCTGCCTTGTCAGCTGTGGCTTTCCAATGGTCTAACAACTGTTTCCTGAAGACAGGGAAGGACTCTGCTCTCAGTATGTTACTGCTCTGAGGATCTAGTTTCCAAATATGACTGAGTTGACTTCTGGGGTTCGTGATTATACAAGGTAACATCACTGAATCCCAGTAATTTAGTAGCTGCTGTCTGTCATGTGTACAGTACTTTAGGACCTGAAGGAATAAAAATGCCTTTAATTTAGCAGTTAAATCAGCTTGAACTGATATTCTTGCTACCTGCACTGTCTTATGATTCGTCTAAAAGTGAAATGGCACTTCCTTGTTTCCAGTAAATAGTCTTGATCACAAAATACTCTGCAGTCATTTATTTTATTAACCTTCATGAGAGCAAATAAAGCTGTTAAAACTTTCTCTTTGTAGGTTGGGATCTCAAGGTTTGCAGGAAATAAGTACCAAGTGCCCTCTCTGGAGCAGAACATCCCTTTTGATGTAATTATTTTCTGCTGACTTCTTCTCCATGAAAGCACTGTGAATTACACTCACCAACACTTCTGTGATCCCATTAAATCATAAGTTATTATGCCATGCTATGCCCTCAGAATCTACCTGCCTTTTTCCCTCAAAACCCAACTTTGTTTCTTTGACAAGTATTAAAGAATATTAACCAGAGAAGAATCCACCACTGAAATGTGATCCAGTTGTACTGGGAGGATGACTTCCACTTCTTCCAGCTGCACTTTCATCTTTGCCATGTATAGGAAGAGTGATGTATTAATTTGTTGCAGTTCCATCACAATCTGCTCCTATTTAGTGTCAGTGGTGGGACAACAACCAAGATCAGACATTGTTGCCCCAGATGCTGTGGAATCAGGACTATTGGGAACAAGCTTAGGGAAGTCTTGTTGGGAATCCCACTTGGTGGGAGAAATTATTGCTCTGTTAACTACATATACCAATTTTTTTTCCCTATGGGTTACATGCAGAAAGGCCATCCCTATTAATTCACAAGCAGAGGATGGGCCAATTAATAATCCAACCTACAAAGTTCTTGAAAGGGTCGAAGGGAGGAGATGAATTAACAATACTGACATCAAGCCTACTTCTTAACTGGAAGTCCCAGGTTTTTGTAAATTTGACCTCTTCACTGTGGGTGTACCACTTTGAGCTAGTTTTTAGTCTGAGTACTGAACTTTGCTATTCCGTTGTGGGGCGTCACCTGGCATCTGTAAAATCAAGTCAGGCTGCAGGATAAAAATATGACTAATCATGACCAAAGAGTTTGCATGGTCTCCACACATATTTTTTCTTAGCATAGTACACTTCAGATCACAAAAGGAGATGTGGAGATAAACTACTGTTGTTCATCATACGCCCCAAAGGCAACTTTATTTATAACATCTCTTCGCTGCTACAATTAAGTTTCTGTTCCATGTCTAACATTTGCTACTAAATGATTTGCAGTGGTTGGGTATTACCTCATTTTCTGTGATGCTGCCTATTCTAAATGTTTCTCTGAAGGGGTATAACCTCAGACTAGGAATATGTCAATAGGGGGAGTGAGGAGGTTCAGCACCCTCAGCAGGAAATTCAGGAGGTTATCCTTCATGTAAATATATATGTGTGTGTGTGTCTGTGTGTGTGTGTGTGTGTGTGTGTGTGTGTGTGTGTGTGTGTGTGTGTGTGTGTGTGTGTGTATGTATCTATATCTATATAGATAGTAATTAATGTTCCTGCACTTTGATTATGTGTGCCTTTCCCAAAGTCATCTTAAACTCCTCCCTAATGCAGAATTAAAACCACTGTAAACAACAACTTGCCCCTAGAAATGAGCATCATTATACTTGCTTTGGAAAGACAACTCAGTTACCATTCCATGTTCTTCCTACTTTTCTGCTCTCTGTATTTATCATCAGTGTTTGTATGAAACACACAGTTTGTCCTAATACGCTGAAAAGACTACCTTCAGATACAGAAAGACAACACAGTTACTTTCCATAGACCTCATTGCTGTTGGAGAAAAGTGATTTAGTAGGATTATGCCACCTAGCTGGACCTATTTCCCTGTGAAGAAAAAAATGGTAACACTGAATTTAGATAAATCCTGACATCTCACCTAAAAAATTGTATTGCTGTATCTGCTTCGCTGACAAAGGTTAAAAGTCATCCTCTGTCATAGTCATAACTTAAATGATTACCTTAACACTCAGTCAATGCTGACTTGTAATAATGATTGTGCTATAAAATTGTATTCAACAGTTTGTATCTGTTTTATTGTTATTTTCATTGTTTGTGACTGCCATTGTGGTCAGATTGTCCAATGACTAACCCACCAACCCTGTTAACTAAAATGAACAAACAAAATAACTAAAATTGTGAATGAAATACCGTCTTATGCTTTTTTTTGCATTTACTCTGTAAAAAATAACATTTGATGTTTAGTCTCCTTTTCTCCAAATGTAATTTTCTTTCTGAAAGGAATGTATTTAATTTACCGTTACAATTGCCTGGTTAGCAAAAAAACAAATAAGAAAGGAAGACAGGGCAAATTGTGAAAGAAAACATTCTGTCTAACTCTGTGGACATGTTAGCTCTTTTAAGAAACAAGCCGCAAGCTCAATATTTCTAACTGTTTATTGCAGCCTTCAGAAGAAATATTAATTGTCAATAATCTAATTATTCACAAATCAGTGCTTTGTACAACATTAGGCATGAACATACAGTAGGTTATGAAATTATGAAACTGTGAAACTATTTGAATGCTACCCACTTTCATTATTATCTAGTTTATGATCAATCTAGTGATAAATATACCTTACAATGTTTGTTTTGGATTTTTATTGCCAACTAGATACATGCCTAGTGTGAGATAATGCACCTTTTGCCATATCCCTTGTCTGACACCTATCACATATGTTCTTTGTGTTTGTAATAGTTATTCCACAACCTAAGCAGTCTGGTTTGCAGTATCATACTGTTTATAGTACAAAAGTTACCAAGGATTTGGACAATCTTGTACATGTGTCTGCGCCCTAAGACAGCATGTGGCCGCTTTGAGCTCAGAGTGCTATCTCTGCAAGCTAGTGATTTGTAAGTCAGTCATTTATTGTTAACCTATATTAATACTAGCTTTTTTTTTGCTTGAACTCTTACAGTAGCTGTTTAACATGTATTGTTATAATTATAGATACTTTTAAACCTATGCAAATTGAACATTCTAATGATTCTTACGTATGTTCTCCACCTTCTCCATCAGAAAGCTATGGTTCTACTATGGACTGCTAAACTGCAGAACTCTAAGCACTGGAAACGCCGACAAATAAAACTTGAAACTCTGAAGAGTGAAAGACTTAACTTTAATTTTTTTTTTTTAAGGTAAAGTCCCCCTGCACCTCCAATGTCCAGGGCAAGCCTCCCCCCCCCCCGTGCAGCTTATGTATGTTAACTCCATTGTTGCATCAACTTGAAGAAAGGAGATAATCTTCCGAAAGAAGGGAATCATACTTGCAATAACATCCTATGGAAAACAGAGACTGATGCTATGTTCCACAGTAGCTTTTTCTATGAGGAATGGATTGTCAAGGAATTTCATCTCAGTCACCTGTAGAAGAGTCACAAGACACCCCATACACCAACTTAAATATTTGTGTCTAGCATTTATCCACACTTGTTACAAAAATCTGATTCTGATTTTCTGTTTATACAGTACTGGTGACTATATGCTCACAAGACCCAATTCTATAATGTGCTTCTGGTAATCAAGTTTGGCAATATTGATTAATTTACCAATGGACAGCAATGTAACATCTGTGTATTTGTTAACTGTATGAATTTTGTTTTGTCTATCACCCTGAATTGTGAATGTAAGAGTTTTTCAAACCAGACCCCTTAACTGGTTATCAAACACATAAAAATATATACCAATAGTAATATTAATAAATCATACAACCTTCCTGCTTCTCTACTTCTAATACTGTAGTGCCTCTGTTATCAGTCTGTCCTGTTAATGCTCAACAAACCTGACTTACACTTCAACATTCTACTGTAAAAAAATGTTTCTCAAATGCATTATTTCCTTGAATGCATGTGCATGACAAAAAAAGGGTCTGTTTTATAGTAAACCATTATTAGCATAAGGATATTCATTCCACTATATTCTCTATAATGATATACTGACTGTTAAAGGGTGGACTTAAATAACCCTGAGAAAAGAAAAGAAAAAAGTTGGGAAAGAATACAAAATATAACCACTATTGACTGCAATTCACTTATTAAGATGGCTAGGAAAACAAATGCATAAATAAAAGCCCTACCACCATATCCTTTTTGAAGACGGTCATAAAACATATTGATTTATTAGTAAAGACTATTTTATATTGATTAGTTTCTTTTTATTAGTATAATTGACTTATAATTTATGTGCATTTAATGCATCCAGTACAAAAGATTATAGTTAATGAGTTTTACATTTCACAGAACTTACTGTTGTGGAAAAGTAGTATCAGCTTTATTGATAGAAGGATATACAAATTAATTTAAAGACTACTTTGCTCCTTGGTCAAGCATTGACCAGCTTGTATTGTTCATATGCAAATTGCACCCACATGACAGAACTAATGAAGGCATTAAATGGTAACACTCTTTAAAATAATTTATACCTTAAAATGTTGCTCCTTTTAACACAAATTAAAAAAAACAGTATCAGTGGTACAAGTAGCACCCTCACCTTTTATGCAGAAGGTTGTGGGATCTACTCTCACATCAGGCTGATCAGTTGCTGACAATAAAGGGGTTACTGCACTCATAAGTGTGTCATTCTTCGGATAAGGTGCTAAACCAAGGGCCCATTTGCTTGAGTTGGTGGTTGCTCAAGTGAATATAAAAGACCAGGGGGAGTTCCCTGATAGTCTGGCCAAATTTCCCCTAGTACTATAAATACCACCTCAGGACTGCCCTGAAGAGAGCCCAGTAGCCTAGTGGGACTAACCTGATAAAAGAAGGATAAATAAAATAAAAGGAAGAAAATTCAAATGTGTAACTAGGGTATATCATGTTACTACCTGTGTTTCTAAAAAGAACATGAATGTTTATGACCTCTAGAATATTATACATTTCTCACCTCATGCTAGGCTTCTGTTTTTTTTCAGATACATGTATATTTAAGTCTGAATAAGCATTTATGCCGCATTTACTGTTAACTAAATAAGATACTTAATGGTGTAGTGCTAAAAATCCAGTATTATGTTGTAGTGCTAGAAATCCATTATTCTCCATGAGTTGCAGATAAATAGAATATAATTTAACAACCTTTTGCACTATATATTTTATGACCACTGCATACCCCAGGGATATGTAAAATGAGGCAGTTCATTTTTGAAGGGTGCACATCTAGAGCCTCCCAAATTTGTTGAACACAAAACTGAGATTATAAGATAGCAAACAGCACATCATAACACTTAATGTAATAACCTCTGGGGTTAGCATTACTCAGAATAAGAAAACATTTTTTCTTAGTGGCAAAAGTGACAGTTAAGAAGTATAACTCTGAGTTGATAAATATGAAAACTGCATGCAAAATGAGGCTTAATGTAAAGAATTACTAAATCAAGACAGCTGTACTACCTCTGTATATTTATGTGAAATAACATAAATACAGAAAATATAATGTTACATTACAGTTTGTGAAGGAAGCTTTCAATCTAAGGCTACCATTTCAAAATGTTTAAGTTTTGATTTAAAGAATTAATATTAAATATCTCTAGAAAGAAGTACAGGGGCTCATTTTATGTCACAAAAAAGCACAACAACTCCATTCTTTGTATTGTTGCTCAATTTGCTCCTGGTTTTGCACACAAAAGCAACTATTTACCTTTTCTGTTTTTTTTCTTTCTTTTTTCTGGCTAACGAATAACAAAAAGAACTAACTTGTGAAACACAGTGTTCATATGTGAATGATTACAACACTTATGCTTTACCAGAAGCCATGACTCCTGGACAAATGATATCAACATATCCTCTTTGCAGTAGAGTTTAGGGTACTCGGTGCACTGAGCTATTGACTCATAATTGAAATAATACTCTATCTTAGCTTCTCTAATTAGTTGTGTGCATGTTTGTCTCTGTGTATGCATATGTGTGCATGTGTGTGTGTGTCTGTGTGTTTTAGTGCATTTGTGTTTCATTTCCCCTCGTAGCTCTACAATGCCTAAATTTTCATAGTGTAAGAAATGAAGCATTTTTTTTTTAAATATACACTTAACACGTCACTGTATTTCTGGTTCTTTAAGTCATATAGAATACAGTGTTCCTGATGTTCCCCCACATTATTACCCATAATGCACACCTACTTGATATAGTCTGCTTACTTACTTGTTACACTGTTTGTTTGCTATCCATGCAACATATTTTACCAGTGTCCTATCCTGTGATGCTAAGAAAAGAGGATGTAAGAGAACAAAAAAGACATGGCTGCAACTAATAATGCCTGTAAATAAATGAAAATGTAAGTCGGTGTGTTTTTAATTTCTGAATCAGTTATTCATAGGAAAGTTTCCATAAAAAAATAATGACATGTAAAAAAATCAGGTTATTTCTTCTTCAATGTTTTGTAGTGGTACAGTAACACTATTAGCTTCCTGGTACATAAAACAGAATATTAAAGATTAGCAGTAATGAAGCTTCCACAAACCAGAATATATACTTAAGTGTTCTAGTCTTCATGGATTAAAAAAAGGTTGCTTCTGTCATAGAAGATACCTATGGAATATTTAGTTTAAATAATTCATGTTGTAAAAGGATTACATGAATTATTTTATGTTGTTAAGTGGTGTTAATGTACCATGGGTACAGAGTTATTTAGATTACCAAGTTGAAACTTAATCATACACACCTGGATAACTGAATTTAAAATGCATACTAACAAAGAAATCAGTCAAGTAAAATATTGTAGAGCACACTTGAAACAATATGGATTTATGGTGTGTGTGTGTGTGTGTGTGTGTGTGTGTGTGTGTGTGTGTGTGCGCGTGTGTGTGTGTGTGTGTCTGTCTGCTCTCAGATGTGTGCATGTGCATGTGTAAAGTGTGTATCTCCTGACTAAAACTACACCAGATACATACTTCCTTACTTTTTATTATTCAACATACAAACTTACAATAATTTCAAAATATCTGAATAGAGAATCATTATGTGAATGTGCAGATATTCTCTTTCTCTCTCTCTCTCACACACACACACAAATATACAAACACACTCACACACATACATGCATTTTCAAATGTATTTGATTACATTGTGCATCTGCAGTGGAACATTTTTTTTTACATTTTGTTTTATGCATCACCTAATACACACATTTTATAGGCTTCATTATATTGGTTAGTGTTAGCTGGTTTTAGCCATTATTGAAAATAGCCATGTATGGCCAATAGGTCGACTTGGTTAACAAATACAAATTAGTACATTAAAATATCTCCTCGTCTAGATTTGATTTTAGACTAGCAGGATAAAAACGTTTTAATTAGAAGTATAATTTCATTTTTTCCAAATATCAATCAAATGTTGTATTGTAAAGTCCTGCAAATACTAGACTTCAACATATCAATTGGGTCAGTTGTCTTATTTAAAAAAAAAGCCATTTTTGCTTTTTGTGACAAACACGTGCACATATATAAGCAATTTCACACATCACTATAATATTATTTTGTTAATGTCTTTGAAGTAAGACACAAAACAGTGAATCCACAAAATCAGTTTTCAGTTTATAAAATCACAAAAACTATGAGGTCTCTAAAATTATAACAGCTGCTTATAGCCAGTCTTAAAAAAACAGATAGCACCTGAAGAACAGATTACACAATTAAAGATTACATGTTCTTTTTATTTCACATGCTTTCTTCAAATGAGTAACCTGCAGCATCATTTTTTTCTTTTTGTCTCTCTGCTTTAATCCTTACTGACACTGCAACATTATTGTAGCATACCACTTAATTATGAGAAAAAAACAGTTATCATATTCAGAGGATTGTGATAAAAGGCAAGTGCAATCCCCAGGAGGCAACTCTTCAACAAATACTAACATGGGACTTAAAAATCAGTAGGAAAAATACAGAAAGGCAACTGTTTCTGCCTCCCCCTGTATAATCCTTAACATCTGATGAGTGTTTTAATAAGTAGTTCTTAAAATAGGGTACAAAACACAGATTGCACTCATGATAAAAAAACTGTCAAACGTGCAATAAGTTATAAAGTGAAATAAGGGGGGGGGGGTTGTAATAAACTGTAACACAGCTCTTAACACTGAACACATGCTGTGAGACGACAAAAACATACACAACAACAAAGTGAGCATCGAGAAGTCAAGCTGCAGGAAGATAGAGGTATGCATGCATTGCTCACCTTGGCAGGTAGACAGCCAAGACAGAAGCAGCAGGAGTACAGTTGCAGTGCTGATAAAGCAGGGAGGCAGGCTGTTAGAGAGAATGTCTCTGTAGCTGCTGAAACTACTTTTGTGCAGGTTTGCCCGTTGTCCAAGGCACACACTAGGGCTAAGCATCATTCACTTTCTGCCAGGGGGAACACAGTGAGACTGTAAATTCAGTTTTTTTTTTCTGTTCTTGTTTCTTCCTTTTCTTCGGTCTTTCTCTTCTTTGGTCTTTCTGAATCATTGACTTGGCATACTCCTTTTATTACTTTTCAAATCGCCCATAATGGGGAAGGAGCGTCACCTGGCAGTAAGCATGACGGTCCGGGAGTACGTCAGCAGCCCCCGGACTCAGTCCCACCTCACGCCCACAAGCCTTTTGTTTTACACACTCGTGGCCGCTACCCATCTGTTAAGGGACTTCAGCAACTCGTTAAGCCTTCTAAAGTCATTGACTCTTGACCTGTCCAAGAAGGGTTGAACAGTTTTGCTCAAGTGCTCCTCTGGAGTAGCAGACTGCTACCCTTGTTGTATAGCAGAGGTGAGGAATCCTTGTTGGGCTCAGAGTTAGTTGGGGTATACGGAGATTTGTCTATTTGTTGACTCATCATCATATTCGCTTGGAAAACACACACGATGCAACTCACTGAAGTAACGGTTAATTCCATTTTAATTTGATTTTCGCAGAGGTACAGTAATTTGTAAATCGTGAATAATCTGGTTTTAACTTCACTAGCAGAGACACTGTTACGGATTTATCTTTAGGATTAAGTACACCTACAGTAATGGGGGGCGCAATGCTTGGTCCCAACCTTGTTAAAATAATAACATTAGTAAATTAATTAATATTTTGTAAGCCAGACGCATAGCTGTTTTCGCTTCGACTTAGTGTAGTAAATGTAGGTAATTTTTGGAACTTTATCCTTTTTTTCATCAAGGCTATCGTTACTTTGTTCTTTACTCTCACACAAAACCTGAATTGTCCATTGGTAACATTGCAATACGTTGGTTAACAAAATGAAAATAAGGTAAAAATAAAATTAATGCAAAATCTGAGATGCTGTTGAACTTCTGAAGCGCTCAGCGGGTGGGCGTGTGTGTGTGTGGTAGTGGTGGTGGTGGTGGTAATGGTGGTGGGGGGTTGGCTAGTATGTGCATGGTTATTTTATACTGTGCATTAGCACCGCAACTTCGATGGGTGCTACAGGGTCCTGAATTATTTATTTTTCAATTTAATTATACGATTATAAGATGGGAAAATATCTCACGGCTCGAGCTAGAACCACCTTTTGCTACACTTGGTGTAGTGGTCTGATAAATAACTGCATGATCGAATACAGTATTAGCTGGGATACAGTATGAACGTTGTTAATCCGAGCCTTACACATCTTAGTTAAGTTTTATGCTGTTAGGAAACGGGGTTGTTTACTTGTGTGGTGTATAAGTTACCTTTTGTAACAGTCCACGTGCTGCTCACACCATAACTCAAACTGAAAACTGCAGGCGTCCAGGGTTAAAAACGTCCCAATTTTGAGGGAATGCATACATTAATTAACAACTTTTAAAACACAACTGATTAACTTCACAGAGCCAGAAATACACGACAATAGCACTCAAGACGCACACGCTCTCTGTTTACAAAGGTGTGTTTTATATATCTATTTGTGAGTCCTTGCCTAACCAGAAAGATGGTACATGTGCCTTTCTGGTCTGTCTTTTTTTCCTTCTTGGATACTAGAAGAACTTTTCAGACCTAGTTTATTTGCGTTAAAAGTGACGATTACACTTAATACTCCTTTGCTTAAAAAGAAACCAGTGATTACTTCATTTATCTGTTTTTTTATTTATTTGATCATTTATTATAGAGGTAGGTTTTGCTTTTATTCTTAAATTCCTGATGAAGTATTGATGCATTTTATTTAGCATCCAGAGCTAATTATAAGAAATAGTAATTTAGTGCTAAAGTAAGGTGCTTAGTTGAAGGTCTTTACAACCACAACTCAATTATTTGCAAACAACGTTAATTTCAGCCTTTAGCACTGCTGTTAGAGCCTTATGAAGTTGAATCCAATAGCTTCTAAAATACATTTACCAGTTCTTTCAACATCCCCAGGTTACACATAACGTGGAAACTTTGTTTGCATTCTTTTGAAAAGCATATTCCATTCAGCAGCCAAAACTTAAAACAAATCTTGTTTTGGGAAGAAAGACCTCCCACTTCCCATCCCCCAAAGCACAGCCACTATTCCACAACTGCAATATGAACTCCCAATTGTTTCTTCTGCCTTAAAAACTAATCTCACCACACTTCGTATATTTTCAGACTATATTCTTCCCGCGGTCGAGTGGCCTCCGAAAGACATGCGTGAATGGGCGTGCCTTCGCTGAAGGATGGGCGTCGGGCTGGCAACTGGGCACCATAAAAATCGACTGCCAATCATTAGCGGACCGGAGTTCCGCTGTGGCGACCCCTAACCGGGAAAAGCCGAAAAGACAAACAGCAATGTGTAGGTTTATAACTCCCTCCTCAAGACAAGAACACCACTATGCCACACTGCAAAAAAGATAAATGCCCACCCCCCTGCCACGGAGAACTACCCTTCTAATAAGATCCTCATCTTTATGGTAATTAATATGGAGACTTTTCCTTTCTTTTTAAGCAGTCATAGCTGGCCTTAGGCATAGGACAATTAGGTGGCCTCATAGGGTGCTGCTCTACTAGGGTGCTTTTCCAGTATTTGTTTATTTATTTATTTATTTATTGTAGTAAAGAAATGGTTTATTTAAAATATGTTGAATGAATCCAGGAAAAACTAAATGTTTAAAAAGTTGTTTTTGTTTAAATGAATTGTTTAACTGTTGTAGGCTACACACTAAAGTGCAATAGCCTTTTTCTGATCGCTTGTAGTCGTTTAAAGCTGTTTTAAGTGTACTTTTTACTGTTTTTGCCTTATCTTTTCAAAAAAATAAATAAATAAATACATTTCTTGTTTCCCGCCTTTCTAAGCTAGTATAGTCCAGTTTTCAAGCTAGTGCTGAATTCAGGGCTGTGTTACAAGTTTCTGAGTTGCCCATACCTTACTTGGATAGAGGGAAGTTTCTCTGTTCAACTGTGAGAGAGGGGAACTTTGAGCAGCCATCTGTCCCTGGAGGAGTGGTTCCAGCCCAGAAGTTAGTAGTTTAAAAAACGCGTTGCATGGTTTTGTGCGCCGGGCACCGGTGTTAGCTAGGGTTAAATTATTCCCGGCTCCACTAAGTCTCCTGTTCAGTTTTTCACTTGAAACTAGTCTAATTCTCAACCTAAGCACTCAAAAAGCATCCTACAGTCCAGCACTTGCTCAGTCCAAATAGCAAGCACTAATATACCCAGACACTTGACTGCCTAGCAGGGCAAGGCTCTTTATCCACCCCTCACCAACCAAGCGACTAAGCAGCTCACCCTACTATTTAGGCATGACCAAAGGGCAACTTCAGGTGTACTCTCCAGTCCAGCTGGTGAATCTGGGTATCCTGAGGCAATGTTACAACTGCCTCATGTACACAGACAGCCCTCTCCTCCTACCACAAAACACTAACATGTGTGAGAGATGCAATTATACAGCCAAACTGGAGGCTAAGGTATCTCCACCCAAGACTGGAACAGACAGTCATGAGGAGAAGGTTAACACTTGCACAACACCTCCAGCCTCACATAGACCTACTAAACCAGCACTGGCAAAAAATTCACATAAATACACGAAATCATACTTGGAGGCTCTAAATAAAAACCTGCAAAAGCATCAGAGAGCTCCAAAGCAGACACCCACAAAACCTGCACCTCCCGTCACAAACCAGACAACACATAAAACACAAAATCAATGTGCCGCACAATCACAGCCCGTAAGGCGAAATAACATACCTAACACACTAGTAATAGGTGACTCAATAGTCAGGCACACTGACGCCCCACTCACTAGGCTGGACAAGGAGAAGGTTACTGTTAGCTGCCTGTCGGGAGCCAGAATCCGCCACATAACACAAGCACTCAGGTCACTCCAGAACAAGTACAAATATGACTCTGTCATTGTTCATGTTGGTGTGAATGACCTGAGCCGTACCTCCCTGGATACATGAAAAGAGACATGGAAGAGCTCTCTGATCATGTAGCCCAGGCGGGTATGACCCTGACCCTGAGTAACATCCTGCCCTCACCAAGAATGATACCTCAATATAAAGAAAAAATGATCAAGTTCAACAATTGGCTAAGCTTCTGGTGTCATTCAAAGGGGATCCAGTGTCTGTCAGCCTGGGATGACATGCTCGACAAGCCGCATTGCTTCACAAGAGATGGCTTGCACCTGTCATCCCTTGGCTTTCGAATACTGGCCAAGGCTCTTGCTGTCCCCATAGTGCCTTTTTTAGGCAAGGCTCAAAATTCAAACCCACCTCCGTAAACAGCACAAGTAAAAAATTGAGGGTTATGCTACTCAACGCCAGGAGTTTAAATCTCAAAATGCATGCGCACGAAGCACTCCTAAGTATGGAGAACGTCGACATCTGTGCAGTAACTGAAACCTGGTTCAAGGCTCCAGAGAGCACTCCAGCACTACTGGGCTACAACTCATACCACATATTTCGGCCACAGAACATGGACCGAAAAACAAAAGGAGGGGGTGTATCCATATTCATCAAGGATACCCACACCTCCAGGTTAGTGGAGCAGCATGATACCTCTGAGATCATCCATGTGCAACTAACATCGGGCAAATCTGCAATGCAAATTGGGGCCTGCTACAGATCACCCTCCATGATCCAGGACCACCACTCCGCCTTTCTGGAGACACTGGAAAGAATGAAGGTCCTACCGAACACCCTAATCTTGGGAGATTTCAATTACCCTACCATTAACTGGGAAAACTACTTGAGTACAAACTCCCAGGCTCAGCGCTTCCTGGAATTTATCAACTCAAATGCCCTGGATCAGCTGGTAAACTCCCCTACCAGAGGCCACAACATATTGGACCTGGTCATCATCAACATGGGAGACAGGTGCTCCATACCAGAGGTCAACCCATCACTGGTTAGATCAGACCATAAACTAATCACCCTGGATGTCCACAGCCCACCACCACCCCCTACCAAGGAAACCACAGTGAAAAACTTTTCTAAAGCAAACTTCACCTTACTTAAGGCAGAGGTGGTAAGTTTTACAGCCCACACGCTAAAGGATAACACTGCCCAAGATGCAGAATCCTTTACACTTGCACTCTATGAGCACCTACAAGGATGCATGGATCATGCCATCCCTAGCAAAACCAAGACTCACTCCCCTAAGAGAAGGAAACCAGTCTGCTGGACCCCTGCCATAAACAGGTTATACAACAAAAGGAGGAAACTAGCTCAGAAAAAAAAAAGCAAATCCCATGAAGGAAAGACATCCCTGATCAGTAAGAAACTAAGGTTCCCTCATAAAATCATCCAAGGCTAACTTCGAAAGAAAAATAGCCAAGGATTCAAAAGATAACCACAAAGCCTTCTTTAGCTATGTCAAGAATCTAAGTGGCAATTCGCAGATATGCCCTGAGATAGTGCAAAATAGCATAAAATATACTGAACCTACTGATATTGCCAACATACTGGCAGATAGATTCAGTGCAAACTTCACCTCCCTCTCACCTTCAAAAGGGCCCACAACAATACCGGTAAAGTGTACTGTCCCAGAAATCACAGAAGCACAGGTGAAAACAGCTCTTTCAAAAGCCAAAAACACAGCATCAATGGGGCCAGATGGTGTCCCAGGCTGCGTCTTGCACGAACTACAGAACGAACTAACCCCCCACCTAAACACACTGTTCAACCTCAGCCTCTCCACAGGCTACATGCCCATAGAATGGCGCACAGCAATGGTTATTCTGCTCCACAAAGGAGGGGCCACAACTGACCCTGGTAACTATCGCCCCATAAGCCTGACTAGCCTGGTCTGCAAGGCTATGGAGCGCATCATCATGGAACTCATTAACAAAGACATTGGGAAGCTCCAAACACTTGACCCGACCCAGTTTGGCTTTGTTAAGGGCAGATCATGCCTACTAAACCTGGTTGACTACTTGGAGACAGTTACCAAGGCCATAGATGAGGGAAAGGTGGTTCACAGCCTACCTTGATCTCGCCAAGGCGTTCAACACCATTCCTCACTCGGGTATTATAGAAAAACTCACCCGCCTGAACATAAACCCCTATGTCACAAGATGGGTTGCAGACAGAACTCACACGGTAAGAATAGCGGGCTCCAGGTCTGACTCTAAAATCAGTCACAAGTGGTGTCCCACATGGCTCAGTTCTGGTACCCCTACTGTTCGGCATATATTTCTCAGAAGTACAGGCAAACACAGGAGGACTATGGCTAACCAAGTTCGCCGATGACTGCAAACTGGGAGCCATAATTGACTCTCTGGCTGACATGGACATCCTACAAAAAGGCCTTACTGAGACAGACACCTGGTGTCAAAGTCATGGCGTAAAGCTAAATGCCAAAAAAATGCATGGTCATCCCATTTGGGAAAAACAAAACACCCATGAATTACCACATAGGCGGCATCCCCCTTAATACAGAAGAGGTAATAAGAGATCTGGGGACCCAGGTAGATAGTAATCTCTCCTTTGACAATGATATTGCCAAAGTAGTTAGGAAATCCTTCTATGTGGCTCATCTAATTACTAAAGGGTACGCATCTAGAAATAAAGAGGTTATAGTGCCCCTCTACTCATCACTCATCAGACCCATCATAGAGTACAATGCCCCATTTGGGATGTACCTCACAAGACACTTCCAACAGCTTGAAAGACCACAAAAGCACCTCACCAAGAGGATTACTGGCCTCAAACATATGTCTTATGCAGCCCGATTGAAAAAACTCCGGCTGTACTCAGTGGCATATTGCTTACTCAGAGGTGATCTCTGCCTGACTTACAAAGCCATGTCCAACTCAGAATTGATGGACATGCTCCACCTAAAGAAATCCAAGTCACTGCGAGCCACGCGCTCTAGTGAGCTAAACCTCGCCACAACAATAAATAGAACATGCTGGAGGGACAGATTCCTGTCACAGAGACTCCCCTTGCTTTGGAACAAAATTCCTAACTACATTAGGCAGAGCCCCTCACTAACACTCTTCAAGAGAAGCCTTGACAAGTGGATGGGTAACAGAAAGTACACCCCTGGGATCACTTCATTGGCTCTGTTTGACAGAGGCTCAGTTAATTAATCAATGGGGCGGCGAAAGCTGACACACTCTGGCTAGGCTTATAAATGCCCTCGGGCAGATAGCCTAGTACCTACCTATGAACCTATGAACCTATAAAAATGGAAGAAAAAAAAGTAATTTGGATGGTGTAGGTAGACCAGAATGGGGGCACTGGGTGGTGTTTAGTGTGTGTATATATGTGTGTGTGTGTGGGGGGGGGGGGTGCCGTGGAGCCCTTTTGCCTAGGACACCAGTTATTCAAAGTATGGCTGTGTAAGCAGCCTCAGAAAGTCCCCTTCCACTTCACAGTTTATGGACAGTATTGCTTTCTACTCCAGACCTGCAGCCACCTCAGAAAAATTGTACCAAATGCTCATTCTCAGACCTTGCTCCTAGAATCTGGGGAACCATTACTGTACATATTACATCCAAACATCCCTTCAAAAAATCTGCCTTGAATTTAGAAACCACCTGCTTAAAAAAGAACAGTGCAAATGCTTCAAGAGTGAGGCAATCAAATAGGTAAGAAACTACCACTCTTTCTTTATGTCTACTAGTATGTTCTTAGTACACTCATTTGGTCCCCCCTGCATCATCCTTTTCGACCATAATAGAATACTTCTTCTTCTTCTGTTCTGTCTCTGTTCAACCGCTCAGTTTAACTTCTATAGAACATTTTAAATTCTTTACATATCATTAAGATATGTACATTCATAGGCTTTATCTGTTTTGTTTTGTTCTTTGCACCAACTCGAGATACACATTATAAATAGAGTTATCAGAGAATGTGCACACTCTAGTATTGTAACTTTCTGTTTCTGATGTTTGTTATTTCTTCTAGTTTAGTATTTGATTTCAGTGCATACACACACACACACACACACACACACACACACACACACACACATACACGGGCTCCTGCACACACACGTGTGTGTATGTGTGTGTGTGTGTGTGTGTGTGTGTGTGTGTGTGTGTGTATTCCCAAGACTGAGCCTGAAAAGAGTCCAGTTGGTTCAGTGCTCCACCCTACTAACAAATATTTAAAATAAATTGAATTAAATTGAATTAAATTCTTATGCCACTTAATGAAACTACCAATGACCTTTAAAGTCAAGAGAACTGTGCAGATAACCCTGCACATACATGCATGTATTTCTTTCTCACACACATGAAAACTACTATATTATGCTTAGCATAACAGTCAGGACAGTTGTTTTTAATATCATTTGCCTTTTTACAATTATGTGCAATCTCTGTTTGCCCTAAATGTATATATTAGGTGGTGGCATAACTCTCACCCTCTTATCTTGAATAATCAGTGACAGAGACAAAAATAATCAAAGATAAAGGTTGCATATCGGGGCAGTTTATTAATACTACTAGTGATTTTGAAAGTTGATAGAATAACATGGCTTTACTTAACATACATTTTCTGAAGTAACACTAGTCTTTGGCTTTAGTGAATACCATTATTGTTGATTGTAATACCACCTTGTCTTGAAAATAAAAGATTTTTTTGGTAATGACAGATCAACATGATGAGCAGGAATCAGGTATGTCCTGGAGAAAAACAGAGACAGTTGAGAGGTGCAGGAAGAGAGCTGCCACTTTATTTCATTATCTGAGGATTTGTAATGTAATATTTCCATTTTAAAGGATCTCTACCCATTTCCTCATCCAAATAAATACATAAATGTTAATGTGCTTTAGAGGTGAAAAGTAGGCAAAAAAATGCTTTTAAAGCAATGTTTTAAGTTAGATAAAATAGTTGGTAGTAAATACTATATACAGAATGCACCATCTTTATGCATCTATAAGCAAATAGCTCCCTTTGTCTTGGGGGATTACAGTCTATGAAATCTGATGATAAGTGAGAATTTAGTAGTCATTTTTACATGCTCTAGTCAAGACTGAGAAAACTGTCACCGTATGCACTTATTGAGAAATGTAATGATGCTGATGAATGGAATAAGAAAACTGAATTACTTAAATGACTTCATATCCAAGCTGAAGTTGGAATTCTGTCAATACCATAAACAGCCACACAAATGTGAAGATATTGTTGTAAATTACTATAGGAAAGATAAATTCACAAGTATTTCATTTAGACAACATAAGTCAGTTGTACAGACATGTTCGCACTAAACCTATTGGTTATTAGCTTATATGTGAGGGTTTATACAAATACCAAAAAAAAAAGGATGAGGACATCAGATATCTCTTATGCCACAGATGAAAAGTTTAATTCGCTCACTTATTAAATTTATTTATCCTGTGATAGCCACTTTATGCAATTCAGAGTTGGGTTGCTGAAGCCTGTGTGACAAATGAGTATAAGGCAGGAAAAAGTATTCCTGGATAGGATGCAATCTGTCACAAGGTGCACACACACACACACACACACACACACACACACACACACACACACACACACACACACACCACAGTTCACCCACATCATGTCATTGGGATGTGTGAGAAAGTCAGGCAAAAATCTCATGAGGGAGGACATGCAGACTCTGCAGAAGGAAATCTAGCTGTGAATTGACATGAAGAAACAAGTGCTGTGATGCAGTAACTTTAATTGGTGTACGTACTGCTCTGTGCACAGGAATAATTTTTCTCAAACACTGTTTACACAATTCATTCCTATCTCTTCAGATTTTAAATGAATCAGGCTCAGTGTGTAACACACTTGCCTTTTATGATACCAAGAAGAGTAGTTCCAGAACCGCAAAGTGAAGACAATAGTTCGTAAAAAAGGTAAGCCCTTTATTAGTTGCCAAGTGGTAAAAATCCAAAGACAGTTGGTACAAAGCAGCAAAATCAGACCAAATGGTAAAAATCCAAAGTCAGTAGGTACAAAACAGCAAAATCAGACAAGCGCTTTCGCTTGGAAAATGCCAAGCTTTTTCAAGTCAAAAACAGTTGCCTGCAGTGAGGCAACTGTTTAAATGAGGATGTTAATTAGTCACATGTTTGGTTAGAGCTGAGTTGCATTAAGAAACAATTGAGACTGTTTTGAGCAAATGAACAGCCAAATAATAAAATGAAACATTAAAATGTGCATAGGTTAAGTTGACATTGCATTGTTTATACATGACTGGTAAACCAAGTGAGTGTTATGATGAAATTAAAAACTTTGCTTGTCCAAAAGGTTTGGATAGAAATACAAATACAAGTGGAAGTTTAAAAAAAGCTGTGTGTGATCCAAGTGAGTTTGAAGTCAGCAGTCCTGTGTAATATGAGAATCAATGTAGTGCTGTTATGTTAGCCTTAAAAATAGATGTTATGATGCATATGAATTTGCACTACTTGGTGACTTGGGGCAAGTGTGTTCAATGGGCAAAGAAACAGTGTTGAAAAATAGTGAAAATAGGATGAGACATGCTATAATCTAGCCCTTCTGAGCTTCAGAACCGAGCCTATACTAAGTGTGCCATTTAACCCCGGGGGCCTGCCTGCATCTAGCTTGAGTTGCCAGACAAGCTCCCTGTATTCCAAGGTCGATTCCCAGTCCCCTCCTCTAATGTTAGGGTTCACTTGTTCAAGGATCATGAAAGACAACTTGTAATTGGGACATGTAAGTGAGTGTTTGAAAAAAGCGTTGCAGGCAGGCCCCCGGGGTTAAATGGCACACTTAGTATAGGCTCGGTTCTGAAGCTCAGAAGGGCTAGATTATAGCATGTCTCATCCTATTTTCACTATTTTTCAACACTGTTTCTTTGCCCATTGAACACACTTGCCCCAAGTCACCAAGTAGTGCAAATTCATATGCATCATAACATCTATTTTTAAGGCTAACATAACAGCACTACATTGATTCTCATATTACACAGGACTGCTGACTTCAAACTCACTTGGATCACACACAGCTTTTTTTAAACTTCCACTTGTATTTGTATTTGTATTTCTATCCAAACCTTTTGGACAAGCAAAGTTTTTAATTTCATCATAACACTCACTTGGTTTACCAGTCATGTATAAACAATGCAATGTCAACTTAACCTATGCACATTTTAATGTTTCATTTTATTATTTGGCTGTTCATTTGCTCAAAACAGTCTCAATTGTTTCTTAATGCAACTCAGCTCTAACCAAACATGTGACTAATTAACATCCTCATTTAAACAGTTGCCTCACTGCAGGCAACTGTTTTGACTTGAAAAGCTTGGCATTTTCCAAGCGCTTGTCTGATTTTGCTGTTTTGTACCTACTGACTTTGGATTTTTACCATTTGGTCTGATTTTGCTGCTTTGTACCAACTGTCTTTGGATTTTTACCACTTGGCAACTAATAAAGGGCTTACCTTTTTTACGAACTATTGTCTTCACTTTGCGGTTCTGGAACTACTCTTCTTGGTGTTATCAGTTTTGCTCTTATTTTTCTTCAACGGTGCCTTTTATGATACAAAATCGTAAGACTGTGGGTTATATCCCTGCATGAGGTGCTTGGATTAATTTTCCAGTAATAACACTGCAGAGGGGTGCTGCACACCCTTGGATAAGACATTACACCACGGTCTCATCTGCCTGAAATGGTAGTAGATCAGTTGATTGTAAAAGATCCCATGGCTATTATCAAAAAGAATATGGATATTTTTGATAACATTTATAAAATATCATTAAAATGATATGCATAGATACATGACCGTGCTTACATTAAAATCTTCATCCCAGCACTTTTTGTCATAACCAAACCCTTATTGCCTATAATGTTTCTTTTACATCCCATTTTCTTTTTCTTTTGTCGTCCCTTTCAATGTAAGCCATAAGCATGACATAGAGATCTTATCAGACTTATCAACCTTTTGTTTTGTTGCTTCATTTTCCCTATAATATTATATATATATATATATATATATATATATATATATATATATATATATGTATGTGTGTGTGTGTATGTTCTTAAAAACTCAGTCCTCCTTATTTGCTTTATTCCAAAAAACGTTTACTTTCTTATGTCCTATAAATACATGCTCTGTAGCTTCTTATATTTTCTGTTTATCGTCTTTCTTTCTTCACCATATTTCTATTTCATTGATGCCTTTATCGATCTGCCATATACAATCTTTCCATTCTAATACTGTGCCGATAACTTTTCTTTTTCCCAAATTTGATTCAAACTTCAAAATATGTCTGCTAAAAATAAACCTATTCTGACACTTTCTCCTAGTCCTTTACTTTTATTTTTATTCAGTGTTACTCCTATTAATTTTAAGATATTTTCAATATAAATTATTACATTTTCTATACAATTCTTACTTTTCTGCACTTAATATTAAATCATTTACATAAAATTAAAGCTATAGGTAAAAGCACCCCATTCCAGTTTCTCAAATAGAATTTTCTAAGCATATAATACTTGGAACAATTTAATGTATTGCCAACATAAATAAGGTAATACTCCTTGGACATCTTTACATTACTCCTTTACAAACTCTTATCCCCCCCCAAAAAAAGTTTGCAAAAGCCCAAACCTAAGTCTCAATAAATGTAACCTTCTTTAACCTGTACTATATGCCCTCAAGATGCTCCACAATTGTTTATGACAGGGTTTGTCAGTGTCACATGTAGCCATCTTCCCTCCTTTCTATTCCTGACTATACTGTCTACTGTTTCTTTTATTAAAATTAGCATATCTTTAACTTGTCTTCCTTGAATCCCAAACATATCATCTATCTCAGTGCTTTACTATATCTCAGTGGTACAGTCTTCATTAATATCTTATAATCACAATCAGATTAAGGCAAACTGCCTATTTACAGACTTGACTACTCACCTATATACCTCTTCAGCTCACATCTCATTTTTAAACCATTCATTTAGTACTTATAAAATATGTCTTCTTTTCCACCTTCATTCTGTTGTAAAACCAGTATTCAGTCCTATTTTTCCATGTGTGCTTTCTTCATTCAGTGCATTCAGTATGGCATTAAAATCTTTAAAATGATTTCTCTTATTTCTTGCTTTCTTCTTCTGTCAGTCTCTTCATATTCTAATGTAACATATTTGTCACCTCAGCTGTCTCATACATCTTTGCCAAAAATTCATCTACATTACTAATCTCTGCTTGTATATTTTGTATTGCCCTATTAGGGTTGGTAAGGGCTATTATTCTACATTCCTTCTTTTTTTCTACTAATAATATATCTTTGTCTTTGAAGCAGTATTGCCTCTCTTTACTCTGTTCTTATATCTCTTTCATTGTTTTCTTAAATATTCTAATTTATTATGCTTTAATAAATGGTCAAAATCACATATCAACAAATTGTGCTGCTTCTTTCTTTTTTTCCCTATATCTTTTTCTCTGCATGTAAATAGTCTTGTTTTTGCTTTTTCTTAAATACTACCCACCACTCCCCCATGACATATATATTTTCCTTTTCATGAATATCACTTTTTTCAAACATTCTGAACGTAAACTAAACTACCTGCATACTTCTCAACCTCTTAACACAAGAAATCTTGGCAGAGCATAAAACATTAAGGGGCAAAGGCCCAAAACAGGGACATATTTTAAATATTACTCTTATCAACTTAGAAAGTTGCTAGAATAACAAGATTTGTGTTAGCATGTATTCTCTGAAGCCTGAAACTCAAATGTATGTCATAATTTAGTTACTTCAGTCTTCAGTAATTTGGCAGAAAACCACAGACTTCATGAGGCTCAGACCAAAATATAAGGAAAATCTGGACATTCTGCAAAAATCTGGACAGCTGAGAGGTATGGCTGCCTGTCAATTCTTTAGCCCATTTCCAAACTTAATAAAACATTAATTGTCACAAAGATCAATCCAAGCAGTCTGAAAAACCTGTCGTTCTCTTTCAACCATCCATCTCTTTTAAAATGTCTTAAAAATGCAATCTCAATCTCTGTCTTCACATTCTGTCATGGATATAGACCCTCTTTCTAGCCCCAGTTTTAACTGTTCATGCTTGAGCATTACCCTTCTTTCCTTAACACATTTTATACATCTCTCTTCTTTTGTTCATAAATTGCAGATAAAATACCCAATCCTATAATATCTTTTTGTATAATAACATACTGCATCATTATTTCAAATAAGTTGGTACACTCTACCATATTATTTGCTGTATGCATTGTCATTGTTCTTATTGGACACCTTTTCTTCTTAACATCTAATACTAAAAAACATAACAGCTTTACGAGACACTATATCTAAAACTTTTACCTAATATTTCTATGTGAAAATATTCTTCATATTTAAATGTCAATTTTATAATTTTACAATTTCCCCAAAAATAGTGAAACTATTTTTCTTTGTGCTGCTAGCAGTTATCTCACATCTTGAAAACAGATTACATCTGCATCTACTTAATGACACAATTTCAGCAAAATGAATATTCCTGAGTAATTTTAATACTCTTGACATTTAAAGCTAAGTTGATATCACCCTACCCCTTGTTATGTTCTAGTGGTTTTGTGAACCAGTACCTCTAACGTTCCTTTACCTTTTTGTAGTTCTGAGCCCAGTCATTGCTTCAGTTTATCTTGTCCCATCATTCTCACTTTTATCCCTTCCATCATGCAAAATTAATTGTTCATATGTATTACTTGCTACAACTATCACTTGTTGCTTCTCCCAAACACTTACATTTTTTTAGCATTTTCAGTCTCTTCATTAACCTCTTTTTCACTCCCCATACCTTCATTGTCATATACTTTATGTTGCTGTAAATCTGTTTCATCTTGCTGTTCTTACATATATGTTAATAATATTAACATTTGTACTTTTTAGTAGATATCATCACTTGCATTAGTTTTCATTTAATTTTCCCCCTGTTTGTTATCAGACAATGTACAATCATACCAGAAATTCCCTTTAGCTTTACTTACATTTATTAATTAAATGTTTTTTTTTTCCTCTCTACACTGAGACTGATGTCTTTTTGGACAGTCATTATCAAATGTTCAAAATCTGCCCCAAAGTAACATGACTCAGGCTATCCCCAGTATCTCGGAGTACACCTTTCCCTATTTGTTATAATGGCATTTGTTAAATATGTTATCTTTCCTTGCTCCATGTTTAGTCCTAGTCTACAAATGCCTTTCATCATATAAACCTCTATACAGTAACTTGTAAAAAGATCTTACAAATGTTCTTGTTGTTCCTCTGTTCTAAACTACAAAAACATTTTATTTTTACTTTGAAAAAGGTGGTACAACTACATACTTATTCTGTAGTAAATCATCCTTTCTTTCATCAGACTTTGCCAAAACTATCTCACACAATGTCATAGTTTCAAACACCATGAAGAAAGTCTCAGGACCCAGAGGAGTTAACTCTCTTATATTGTAGAATTTAAACTATGTGGCTGCATAACTGTATCCCAGATGACATATATATTAATCATATTAGCCATAGTACTTTTTAATAGATATCTTCACAAAAGGATTATGAAACACTGCAAATTTCTTTGATGCACTGCTTCACTCTGTGCCTTCATCCCATCAGTGCGGCTACCCATGGGAATTCACATCATAAAACCTATGTGGCTTCCATGTGATACTATACTACAAAACATCTCAACTTTTCTTCTTGTTTCGTGGCTTCTGGAATGACTTGGATATTTCTGTACTGATCGTTCATCCCCTCTCCCACCTTGTGGTTTTCATACTTAGACAATGAAATACCAAACAGAAACCAGAACATGTAACGGAAGACATACAAAGGTGATTTAAACACTATACAATGGAATCTACCTACTGATCGAAAATGCTACAAGTCATGGTGTTAGCAGAAACATAGCAACAATGTGTAAGGTGAAAGAAACTCAGTTGTTTACATTTAGGCAGTGGCTTGCCAAATGCAAAAGCATGAACAACACATAACACATAAGAAGCTAATTTAAACACTATATAATAAAATCCATTAGAGTACTCAGTAAAAGTATTTCAGGTCACAGTGCTCATAAAAATGTAAGAGCGATATGTAAAGTGAAAGAAACTGTAATTGTTCACAATTAGACACATTGTAAAGCGCAGAAAGTTGCTTAAAACACTTAACAATGGGATTTGTTATTGTTCTGCCTGAAAATGCTGCAGGTCACTTTGTCTTGACTACATACTGAGACCTGATTGGCCGCCTTCTGGTCAGCTGTACAGAGTTCTATATTTACAGGGAAGACACAGTTATACTACTCCTCATTTGCTAATTATCCATTTTTTTTTAAAATAATCAGCTTAAAAAAAAGTAAATGCAATTTCTGCAGCAATTAATATACGGGACATTTCCATGACTCAGAAGCTACAAACTGATCAATATGTTCATTCAAATCAATCTGTCTGAGTTCACTACTTGCTATGCTTAAGAATACCAATTATTCTGAGTAATCATCTGTCACTGTAGACCAAAGCTGGCTTTTTATGAGTGCCAGCTTGATGAAGGACCATTCACCCTAACAGTTAGTCATAACCAACAAGAAGTATGTATGAAAACCTGCAGGAATATTTGAAAATGTTTTCTGATGGCCTTCATATCAGAGTATTCCTGCTTGAGATAGAGTACTGCATCCCTTTGTAAAGCCAATGAACTGCACTATTTTACAAAGAAAGATCCGTGCAACCAAGTCTGATTTTTGTTATTGAGCTAGTTTCTGAGCAGCTTATTAAATGTCTTCATTTAGTAATATACTGCAATCTTTTAAGATTTAAATTGATTTTAAACAGTTTTATAAGTTGAACTACTTGTGTTTAAGGCCACATTGAGGCAATCTAGGATAAAAATAGGGTGTCATTTTTATAATTTTCTGTTCCAGTGAAACAGCTTCCTTATTTTGCATATCATCTTACTAAGCATTTCTGACTGTGTTCCTTGACTGCCCAGCTTTGTAGCAAATTTTACCACACATCTGTTTTGCACGTTTCAGATATATCAACACAGTCATATAATAGTTTGACAGAGTCTACATCAGAGTTTAAAAGCTCAGATATTAATTTCAAGTCAGTTTGGTATGCTGCAAAGTTTTGTTTGTTGTATTAAATATGATAGAATGGTATTCTACATGCAGCAGAGAAATACATTTTCTAGTACCCATATAAAGAGAATAGATGTTTGCTTCATATCTTGTTGTGCCATTCTGACAGTTGTCTTCTGAGATTTCTTCTGGGCAGTTTTTGTTTTTGACTTCTAAGATGCAGTTAGATATAGCCCTTGTTGTATCAGCACCTGCAGACAGTCATATGTCAGACAGTGAGTTTAGAGTCAGCCCTCCCTTTTTTCTTTTAAAAATGTAATCAAAACTGATCAAATCATTAGAGGAATCTGAAAAAAAAGTCCAGTTGTTAGACAAAGCCAAAAAATGCAAGTAACCTTAACACATTAGTCCACAGCATTAGAAGTCACTAAATTCAGAGAATGTAAAACACAAGATGCAAATAAGTTGAGAGAGTGTACAAGAAAAGATACAAATAAGTCAAGATGATAGGATTCTCTGAGATCTGTTTGCATTGCCCAGTCTTATTGTACGTATTGACATAAGAATGGCTATGACAATTTATAAAATCTGTTGACTTGAATCTGAAAGTTCTTCAGCCTCACGACTATCATTCTGTGAGAAAGGCAAACATATTCGGTTGGTGCTCCATTTATGACATACAAAACAATCACAGACAGCTGAATACAATTGTGGATCCCCTCTTCCCCGTTTTCTTTGGACCATGCATACTGCAAATGCACATGTTCTTCTGAATTTATTTTCATGAGTTTTTAAATGTGTATTTATTAACAAATGGCACACACAAACTTAGCCATTTCTGAACATTTCACCCACAGACTACTGTCATTCAAACAGTGTTTGTGCCCATCAATTACAGCCAGTTTACTGTGAATACTTTAAATGCCTGTGATAAAAAAAAATGGCTACAATAATGTATTCCAGCTTACTTTATACAACTGCACACTAGTTTCTTAAAGCCAGCCTAATGCCTGCTTAAGTTGATCATGGCCACGGGTTCAATGTTAGTTATTTACAGACCCAATATCTAGAGTTATAGTCATATTATTGACTGTGTACATGTCAGATGTCTGAGTATGCTAAAAAGTATAAACATTGTTGACCATCTACACCTCCGAAGTCTTAGAATATTAATAATAATAATAATAATAATAATAATAATAGTAGTAGTAATAATAATGGTTTACCTCCATAATGTCGATGGCCACAACGGCAAACCCGCTTCCGTGAAACCCTGAACTTCACCGTCACAAAACCTTGAATGCCGATATTCTGAACTGCAGAATATTGCCCTATTTTTGACCTATGTTAGCATTTGTTTGTAGGTGTGATGCGGTTGAAAATGTTGAATTTTGTGGTTTGTCAGCTTTCTGAGGTTTCCGCTGTATGGGTTTCATGGAAATGGTTCCACGTTGTGCACGTTCGCTCTTGTGACCTTCGACATTATGGAGGTAAACCATAATAACAACAACATAGCATGTGAAAGTGAATTCCAGTCTTTATCTTCCTGTCTGTACTTGTTTTGTATATGTATGAGATGTTTGAGTGCAAAGAAGAAATCCCATGCTTGTGAAAGACAGCAAGAGCCTGAAACAGTCATGGCACTGATAACACATTCTAACATTCCTGTTAAAGGGAAATTAATTCTAAGAAATAGTGAAGTCACAAGTTCAAATGTGCAGCATGAGTGGGCCATGGGAATTAATCTGTCCGTGGCACATACTTATGTAATAATGAAACAAAACTATGAACAAGAGTTTAAATGTGCAAAACACACAGGTGAATATCAAAATTATCTGTAGATGGAAACAAAGGCTCTGCTGAGGCATAGACACCAGTTTTGTTAGAATGATAAATGAGAAAAAAAAGATTCGGCCAGATACACAAAGGTTACCACAAAGTGTACACTATGTGTGCACTTAGTGTAACCTTTCTGAGTGAATAGACTGTACAAGCATTATGCTTGTAGTGTTTTTGAATTCCGAAAGTATATACTTTGTGGCAACCTTTATCAATCCATCCTTATATACCCAAGACTAATACTAGGTGGGTTCAGGCACTGGCAGCCAAATCTCAAATAGAGATAGTAAAGCACTGGCCCATTTTTACACCTACTAAGTCTCCTCTACAATGATTTACAAGCCTTAAAGGTTGACAGTAAATCAGGCCAAGAACCTTTAGAAAGACATAACAATAACTAAACCATTAAGAAAATGCTAGAAGGATAGCTTCTGTTAAGTGACAGCATCAGTAATAAAATTTAAGGCTGTTAAGAGTGACTGGCAAATTATGCTTTCCCATGTGTTTCATTGGCTAAGATGTACACTTATCTTCACTTACAGCCTGCTAGGCACATAGTTCATATCTTGATTCCTGATGACATACTGTATAAACGATATACGGGAATTGATGCCAACAGAGTTTATAGTCATTTAGAAGAAAACACAATTGTGGCAGTAGAACAAAAAGGGCAATAAAAGAAAGTCATATGGAACAAAGGATCATTTGTTGTTAAATAAAGTCATGGTAGAGAACTGTAAAAAGGGGAAGAATCTAAGTATGGCATGGATTGACTATAAAAAAGCATTTGATAGTATCTCACATTCATGGATAAAAGATTGCTTAAAAATGTATAAGATACACCCTACACTAATTGACTACATTACAGCAACCATGAAACAGTGGCAGACCACTTTGCAATTAAGCCATGGTAAAGGACAAATTATTATCCCAAGGATAAAAATTCAAAGGGGGATATTCCAAGATGGCCCTTTGTCACCGCTGCTGTTCTGCCTTGCCCTTAACCCATTAAGCTGTCTACTGAACAGCTTAGGACATGGCTATAATCTGGCTCCTAGAAAACAACAAAGTGTAAAGACTTCTCATCTTCTCTTTATCGATGATTTAAAACTGTATAGCTCATCAGATGAGGAACTGAAAGCACAACTGCAAGTTGTCAAAACTTTTTCAGATTATATAAGAATGCCATTTGGTCTTGATAAATGTGTAAAAGCAACCTTTAAAGCAGGAAAACTATAACACCAGGAAAACATCAGTCTGGGACAAGAATGTGATATAAAAGAACTTGAGCAAGAAGGAGTGTATAAATATTTGGGAATTGATGAAGGATCACCAATAAAACACAAACAAATGCGAATAAAACTTAATAAGGAGTACTTCAGAAGACTTAAATTAATCCTGAAAACAGCAATGACATCTAGGAATAAAATCCAGGTTATAAACCAATTTGCTCTTCCTGTCCTAACTTACAGTTTTGGAGTAAGTGACTGGCCCCAAAACTTGTTGGACAGATTAGATAGGAAAACAAGAAAGATGCTTCATGCTCACCAAATGATTTATAAAAATCGGTGCATACCAAGATTATATATATTCCCTGTTCCGAAGGAGGGATGGGCCTCCTTGAAGTTGATTATATGCATAGATCTACAATTGTGGGACTCCACACATATCTATCGACCTCACAAAACCCAAACGTAGTGAAAGTTTTGAAACACGAGGAGAATAAATCTAAGATGACTTCTCTGCTTAATCTAGTAGAAGCATATCGGTGTCAAGCAGGAATGGGAATCAAACCAGAAGTAGATAAAAATTAGGCAGCAACTGAATGTGCCAAAAAAAAAAGAATATAAGGTGAATCAGATGAGAAGGCAAGAAATGTGGAAAATGCATAAATATAATTGCAAGTATAGAAAACTTCTGGAAGAACCTCATGTTGTTCAGCAATGAATGCGTGAGTGGTTAAGGAGAGGTGAATTCAAACCAAGAGATGAAAGGTTAATATTGGCAGCCCAAGAAAGTGGGCTGCGTAAACATTGGTTTACAAATTCTATTGAACATGTGGGAGAAACAGACAAATGTAGGTTTTGTAAAACCGAACTGGAAACAGTTGCACACTTCGTTGCTGGTTGCAACATACTAATGGCAGAAGGACTGTATACTGAAAGGCATAATAATGTGTCAAGGCTGTTGCACTGGGAATTGTGCAAACATTATGGTATTGAAGTAGCTGAAAAACACTGAAAACATGAGCCACAACGCATCATAGAAAATGAAGAAGCCTACATCACATGGAATCATCCATTACCAACAGTTCAAGAGATAGATACTAGAAAATCAGATATAGTGGTCCAGGAGAAGAGGACAAAAGTAGCGTTGATCATTGAAATCACCACACCCAGTGACTACAGTGTCCTGTGCACAGAGACACACAAAGTCATAAAATATCAGGATTTGCAGACAGAAATGAAAGCAACATGGAAGAAAGATACCCAGACAGTTCCAATAGTAGTATGAGCAACAGGTCTTATAAAGAAGAGTCTACAATCATATTTAGATATGCTACCAATACAAGTAACTCCATACGAATTGGAGAAGGAGTTATTATCAGGCACATTGCGGGTGCTGCGAAGAGCACTTCTGGCTGACATCAAAGATTGAAACAATACTAATTTCATGAACTTTAATTGTACTTTGACTTAGAAATGGGGTCCAATCCCATCATGGTATTAGAAACCCAAAAGACTTGGAGAAATTACAAAAGGGAGAACTCATATCTGTACATTTTAGAAATGATACTAAACTAAACTGTGGATTCCTGAGTTCAGACATAATAGCCTAGAACAGTACAAAACACGTCTATGCAACATTCATCTTGTAAATACCATGCAGTCATTCAATGCACATATAATTCCATATCCCATTCCAAATTGTTTTGTTTAGCTAAAAGTTAAATAGAAAAGAAAAATAAACTGACATTAGCAGAAGCAATACAGTTGCAGTGCTGTTTAGTTGTAGGTGTGACTGGATCTGGGCCTGATTGTGAGAAATGTCTTGGGATGTATGATAAGGTTTTGTGAAGAAGTCTGTGTGCTCAAGGTGAGAATAAGTCAGGCATAAAGGCTTTTGTAAAGGAGGGAGGCCAGCTCTTTGCTTGACAGGCAGCCATCTGGTTTTAGAGAGACAGAGGGAGTTAGATAGTGGTGCTTGACAGAGTTAGGTAGGGTGCTTGAGAGAGTTAGGTGGTGATATTTGAGAGAGTTAGATAGTGGTGATTAACAGAGTTAGGTAGTGGTGCTTGACAAAGTTAGGTAGTGGTGCCTGAGAGAGGTAGGTGGTGGTGCTTGAGAGTTAGATAGTGGTGTTTGAAAGAGTTAGGTAGTGGTACTTGAGAGAGTTAGGTGGTGGTGCTTGAGAGAGTTAGATAGTGGTGTTTGAAAGAGTTAGGTAGTGGTGCTTGAGAGAGTTAGGTAGTGTGGTTGAGAGAGTTAGGTAGTGTGGTTGAGAGAGTTAGGTGGTAGTGCTTGAGAGAGTTAGATAATGTTGCTTGAGAGAGTTAGGTAGTGATGCTTGAGAGAGTTAGGTGATGGTGCTTGAGAGAGTTAGATAGTGGTGGCTGAGAGAGTTAGGCAGTGGTGGCTGAGAGAGCTAGGCGATGGTGCTTGAGAGAGTTAAGTGGTGGTGCTTGAGAGAGTTAGGTGGCGGTGCTTGAGAGAGTTAGGTGGTAGTGCTTGAGAGAGTTAAGTGGAGGTGCTTGAGAGAGTTAGGTGGTGGTGCTTGAAAGAGTTAGGTAGTGGTGCTTGAGAGAGTTAGGTAGTGGTACTTGAGAGAGTTAGGTGGAGGTGCTTGAGAGAGTTAAGTGGAGGTGCTTGAGTGAGTTAAGTGGAGGTGCTTGACAGAGTTAGGTAGTGGTGCTTGAGAGAATTAGGTGGTGGTGCTTGAGAGAGTTAGGTGGTGGTGCTTGAAAGAGTTAGGTGGTGGTGCTTGAGAGAGTTAGGCAGTGGTGGCTGAGAGAGTTAGGTAGCGGTGCTTGAGAGAGTTAGGCGGTGGTGCTCGAGAGAGTTAGGTGGGGGTGCTTGAGAGAGTTAAGTAGAGGTGCTTGAGAGAGTTAGGTGGTGGTGCTTGAGAGAGTTAAGTGGAAGTTCTTGAGAGAGTTAATTGGAAGTGCTTGAGAGAGTTAGGTGGTGGTGCTTGAGTGAATTAGGTAGTGGTGCTTGAGAGAGTTAGGCGGTGGTGCTTGAGAGAGTTAGGTGGCGGTGCTTGAGAGAGTTAGGTAGCGGTGCTTGAGAGAATTGGGTAGCGGTGCTTGAGAGAGTTAGGTGGTGGTGCTTGAGAGAGTTAGGTGGTGGTGCTTGAGAGAGTTAGGTGGATGTGCTTGAGAGAGTTAGGTGGTGGTGCTTGAGTGAGTTAAGTGGTTGTGGCTGAGAGAGTTAGGTAGCGGTGCTTGAGAGAATTAGGTGGGGGTGCTTGAGAGAGTTAGGTGGTGGTGCCTGAGAGAGTTAAGTGGAGGTGCATGAGAGAGTTTGGGGGTGGTGCTTGAGTGAGTTAGGTAGTGGTGCTTGAGAGAGTTAGGTAGTGGTGCTTGAGAGAGCTAAGTGATGGTGCTTGAGAGAGTTAGATAGTGGTGGCTTAGAGAGTTAGGCGGTGGTGGCTGAGAGAGTTAAGCAGTGATGCTTGAGAGAGTTAGGTGGTGGTGGCTGAGAGAGTTAGGTGGCGGTGCTTGAGAGAGTTAAGTGGAGGTGCTTGAGAGAGTTAAGTGGAGGTGCTTGAGAGAGTTAAGTGGAGGTGGTTGAGAGAGTTAAGTGGTGGTGCTTGAGTGGGTAAGGTAGTGGTGCTTGAGAGAGTTAGGTGGTGGTGCTTGAGAGAGTTAAGTGGAAGTGCTTGAGAGAGTTAGGTGGTGGTGGTTGACTGAGTTAGGTAGTGGTGCTTGAGAGAGTTAGGTAGTGGTGCTCGAGAGAGTTAGGTGGTGGTGCTCGAGAGAGTTAGGTAGCGGTGCTTGGGAGAGTTAGGTGGTGGTGCTTGAGAGAGCTAGGTAGTGGTGCTTGAGTGAGTTAGGTGGTGGTGCTTGAGTGAGTTAGGTAGCGGTGCTTGAGAGAGTTAGGTAGCGGTGCTTGGGAGAGTTAGGTGGTGGTGCTTGAGAGAGTTAGGTGGTGGTGCTTGAGAGAGTTAGGTGGTGGTGCTTGAGAGAGTTAGATGGTGGTGCTTGAGAGAGTTAGGCAGTGGTGGCTGAGAAAATTAGTTGGCGGTGCTTGAGAGAGTTAGGCGGTGGTGCTTGAGAGAGTTAGGTGGTGGTTCTTGAGAGAGTTAAGTGGAAGTCCTTGAGAGAGTTAGGTGGTGGTGCTTGAGTGAGTTAGGTAATGGTGCTTGAGGGAGTTAGGTAATGGTGCTTGAGAGAGTTAGGTGGTGGTGCTTGAGAGAGTTAGGTGGTGGTGCTTGAGAGAGTTAAGTGGAAGTGCTTGAGAGAGTTAGGTGGTGGTGGTTGAGTGAGTTAGGTAGTGGTGCTTGAGAGAGTTAGGTAGTGGTGCTTGAGAGAGTTAGGTAGCGGTGCTTGAGAGAGTTAGACAGCGGTGCTTGAGAGAATTAGCTAGCGGTGCTTGAGAGAGTTAGGTAGCGGTGGTTGAGAGGGTTAGGTGGTGGTGCGTGAGAGAGTTAGGTAGTGGTGCTTGAGAGAGTTAGGTGGTGGTGCTTTAGAGAGTTAGGCGGTGGTGCTTGAGGGTGTTAGGTGTTGGTGGTTGAGTGAGTTAGGTAGTGGTGCTTGACAGAGTTAGGTGGTGGTGCTTGAGAGAGTTAGGTAGCGGTGCTTGTGAGAGTTAGGTAGCGGTGCTTGAGAGAGTTAGGTGGTGGTGCTTGAGAGAGTTAGGTGGAGGTGCTTGCAAGAGTTAGGTGGAGGTGCTTGAGAGAGGTGTTGCTGCTTGAGTGAGTTAAGTGGTTGTGGCTGAGAGAGTTAGGTAGCGGTGCTTGAGAGAGTTAGGTAGCGGTGCTTGAGAGAGTTAGGTGGTGGTGCTTGAGACAGTTAGGTGGTGGTGCTTGAGAGAGTTAAGTGGAGGTGCTTGAGAGAGTTAGGTGGTGGTGCTTGAGAGAGTTAGGTAGTGGTGCTTGAGAGAGTTAGGTAGTGGTGCTTGAGAGAGTTAGGTGGTGGTGCTTGAGAGAGTTAGGTGGTGGTGCTTGAGAGAGTTAGGTGGCGGTGCTTGAGAGAGTTAGGTAGCGGTGCTTGAGAGAGTTGGGTAGCAGTGCTTGAGAGAGTTAGGTGGTGGTGCTTGAGAGAGTTAGGTGGATGTGCTCGACAGAGTTAGGTGGTGGTGCTTGACTGAGTTAAGTGGTTGTGGCTGAGATAGTTAGGAGGCGTTGCTTGAGAGAGTTAGGTGGTGGTGCTTGAGTGAGTTAGGTAGTGGTGCTTGAGAGAGTTAAGTGATGGTGCTTGAGAGAGTTAGATAGTGGTGGCTGAGAGAGTTAGGCGGTGGTGGCTGAGCGAGTTAGGTGGTGGTGCTTGAGAGAGTTAGGTGGTGGTGGCAGAAAGAGTTAGGTGGTCGTGCTTGAGAGAGTTAGGTGGCAGTGCTTGAGAGAGTTAAGTGGAGGTGGTTGAGAGAGTTAGGTGGTGGTGCTTGAGAGAGTTAGGTAGCGGTGCTTGAGAGAGTTAGACAGTGGTGCTTGAGAGAATTAGGTAGCGATGCTTGAGAGAGTTAGGTAGCGGTGGTTGAGAGGGTTAGGTGGTGGTGCATGAGAGAGTTAGGTAGTGGTGCTTGAGAGAGTTAGGTGGTGGTGCTTGACAGAGTTAGGTGGTGGTGCTTGAGAGAGTTAGGTAGCGGTGCTTGTGAGAGTTAGGTAGCGGTGCTTGAGAGAGTTAGGTGGTGGTGCTTGAGAGAGTTAGGTGGAGGTGCTTGCAAGAGTTAGGTGGAGGTGCTTGAGAGAGGTGGTGCTGCTTGAGTGAGTTAAGTGGTTGTGGCTGAGAGAGTTAGGTAGCGGTGCTTGAGAGAGTTAGGTAGTGGTGCTTGAGAGAGTTAAGTGGAGGTGCTTGAGAGAGTTAGGTGGAGGTGCTTGAGAGAGTTAAGTGGAGGTGCTTGAGAGAGTTAGGTGGAGGTGCTTGAGAGAGTTAGGTAGTGGTGCTTGAGAGAGTTAGGTAGTGGTGCTTGAGAGAGTTAGGTGGTGGTGCTTGAGAGAGTTAGGTGGTGGTGCTTGAGAGAGTTAGGTGGTGGTGCTTGAGAGAGTTAGGTGGCGGTGCTTGAGAGAGTTAGGTAGCGGTGCTTGAGAGAGTTGAGTAGCAGTGCTTGAGAGAGTTAGGTGGTGGTGCTTGAGAGAGTTAGGTGGATGTGCTCGACAGAGTTAGGTGGTGGTGCTTGACTGAGTTAAGTGGTTGTGGCTGAGATAGTTAGGAGGCGGTGCTTGAGAGAGTTAGGTGGTGGTGCTTGAGTGAGTTAGGTAGTGGTGCTTGAGAGAGTTAAGTGATGGTGCTTGAGAGAGTTAGATAGTGGTGGCTGAGAGAGTTAGGCGGTGGTGGCTGAGCGAGTTAGGTGGTGGTGCTTGAGAGAGTTAGGTGGTGGTGGCAGAAAGAGTTAGGTGGTCGTGCTTGAGAGAGTTAGGTGGCAGTGCTTGAGAGAGTTAAGTGGAGGTGGTTGAGAGAGTTAGGTGGTGGTGCTTTAGTGGGTAAGGTAGTTGTGCTTGAGAGAGTTAGGTAGTGGTGCTTGAGAGAGTTAGGTGGAGGTGCTTGAGAGAGTTAGATGGAGGTGCTTGAGAGAGTTAAGTGGAGGTGCTTGAGAGAGTTAGGTGGTGGTGCTTGAGAGAGTTAGGTGGTGATGCTTGAGAGTGTTTGGTGGTGGTGCTTGAGAGAGTTAAGTGGAGGTGCATGAGAGAGTTAGATGGTGGTGCTTGAATGAGTTAGGTAGTGGTGCTTGAGAGAGTTAGGTAGTGGTGCTTGAGAGAGTTAGGTAGTGGTGCTTGAGAGAGTTAGGTGGTGGTACTTGAGAGAGTTAGGTAGTGATGCTTGAGAGAGTTAAGTCGAGGTGCTTGAGAGAGTTAGGTGGTGGTGCTTGAGTGAGTTAGGTAGTGGTGCTTGAGAGAGTTAGGTAGTGGTGCTTGAGAGAGGTGGTGGTGCTTGAGATAGTTAGGTGGTGGTGCTTGAGAGAGTTAGGTGGCAGTGCTTGAGAAAGTTAGGTGGTGGTGCTTGAGAGAGTTAGGTGGTAGTTCATCGGTTCATAGATTAGTACTAGGCTAACTGCCCTTGCGAGCCATTTTTCAAGCCTAGCCAATTATCCCCTGAGAGATTCAAACCCTGTACCTTGTGTTTGTAAGGCATACACCTTAACCAGTTAGGTGGTGGTGCTTGAGATTGTTAGGTGGTGGTGCTTGAGAGAGTTAAGTGCAGGTGCTTGAGAGAGTTAGGTGGTGGTGCTTGAGAGAGTTAGGTTGCGGTGCTTGAGAGAGTTAGGTAGTGGCGCTTTAGAGAGTTAGGCTGTGGTTGAGGGTGTTAGGTGGTGGTGGTTGAGTGGGTTAGGTAGTGGTGCTTGAGAGAGTTAGGTGGTGGTGCTTGAGAGAGTTAGGTGGTGGTGCTTGAGAGAGTTAGGTAGTGATGCTTGAGAGAGTTAGGTAGTGGTGCTTGAGAGAGCTATGTAGTGGTGCTTGAGTGAGTTAGGTGGTGGTGCTTGAGAGAGTTAGGTAGCAGTGCTTGAGAGAGTTAGGTAGTGGTGCTTGAGAGAGTTAGGTGGTGGTGCTTGAGAAAGTTAGGTGGTGGTGCTTGAGAGTGTTAGGTGGTGGTGCTTGAGAGAGTTAGGTGGTGATGCTTGAGAAAGTTAGGCAGTGGTGGCTGAGAAAGTTAGGTAGCGGTGCTTGAGAGAGTTAGGCTGTGGTGCTTGAGAGAGTTAGGTGGTGGTTCTTGAGAGAGTTAAGTGGAAGTGCTTGAGAGAGTTAGGTGGTGGTGGTTGAGTGAGTTAGGTAGTGGTGCTTGAGAGAGTTAGGTGGTGGTGCTTGAGAGAGTTAGGCAGCGGTGCTTGAGAGAGTTAGGCAGTGGTGCTTGAGAGAGTTAGGTGGAGGTGCTCTAGAGAGTTAGGTAGCGGTGCTTGAGAGAGTTAGGTAGCGGTGCTTGAGAGAGTTAGATGGAGGTGCTTGAGAGAGTTAGGTGGTGGTGCGTGAGAGAGTTAAGTGGAGGTGCATGAGAGAGTTAGGTGGTGGTGCTTGAGTGAGTTGAGTAGTGGTGCTTGAGAGAGTTAGGTAGTGGTGCTTGAGAGAGTTAGGTGGTGGTACTTAAGAGAGTTAGGTGGTGGTGCTTGAGAGAGTTAGGTAGTTGCGCTTTAGAGAGTTAGGTGGTGGTTGAGGGTTTTAGGTGGTGGTGGTTGAGTGAGTTAGGTAGTGGTGCTTGACAGAGTTAGGTGGTGGTGCTTGAGAGAGGTGGTGGTGCTTGAGAGAGGTGGTGGTGCTTGAGAGAGTTAGGTGGTGGTGCTTGAGAGAGTTAGGTGGTGGTGCTTGAGAGAGTTAGGTGGGGGTGCTTGAGAGAGTTAGGTGGTGGTTCTTGAGATAATTAGGTGGTGGTGCTTGAGAGAGTTAGGCAGTGGTGGCTGAGAAAGTTAGGTAGCGGTGCTTGAGAGAGTTAGGTGGTGGTTCTTGAGAGAGTTAAGTGGAAGTCCTTGAGGGAGTTAGGTGGTGGTGGTTTAGTGAGTTATGTAGTGGTGCTTGTGAGAGTTAGGTGGTGGTGCTTGACAGAGTTAGGTGGTGGTGCTTGAGAGAGTAATGTGGAAGTGCTTGAGAGAGTTAGGTGGTGGTGGTTGAGTGAGTTAGGTAGTGGTGCTTGAGAGAGTTAGGTAGTGGTGCTTGAGAGAATTAGGTGGTGGTGCTTGAGAGAGTTAGGTAGCGGCGCTTGAGAGAGTTAGACAGTAGTGCTTGAGAGAGTTAGGTGGTGGTGCTTGAGAGAGTTAGGTAGCAGTGCTTGAGAGAGTTAGACAGTGGTGCTTGAGAGAGTTAGGTGCTGCTGCTTGAGTGAGTTAAGTGGTTGTGGCAGAGAGAGTTAGGTAGCAGTGCTTGAGAGAGTTAGGTGGTGGTGCTTGAGAGAGTTAAGTGGAGGTGCATGATACAGTTAGGTTGTGGTGCTTGAGTGAGTTAGGTAGTGGTGCTTGAGAGAGTTAGGTAGTGGTGCTTGAGAGAGTTAGGTGATGGTGCTTGAGAGAGTTTAGTGGAGGTGCTTGAGAGAGTTAGGTGGTGCTTGAGATAGTTAGATTGCGGTGCTTGAGAGAGTTAGGTGGTGGCGCTTTAGAGAGTTAAGCGGCGGTGGTTGAGGGTGTTAGGTGGTGGTGGTTGAGTGTGTTAGGTAGTGGTGCTTGACAGAGTTAGGTGGTGGTGCTTGAGAGAGTTAGGTGGTGGTGCTTGAGGGAGTTAGGTAGTGATACTTGAGAGAGTTAGGTAGTGGTGCTTGAGAGAGTTAGGTAGTGGTGCTTGAGAGAGTTAGGTGGTGGTGCTTGAGAGAGCTAGGTAGTGGTGCTGGAATAAGTTAGGTGGTGGTGCTTGAGAGAGTTAGGTAGCGGTAGGTGGTGGTGCTTGAGAGAGTTAGGTGGTGGTGCTTGAGAGAGTTAGGTGGTGGTGCTTGAGAGAGCTAGGTAGTGGTGCTGGAATAAGTTAGGTGGTGGTGCTTGAGAGAGTTAGGTAGCGGTGCTTGAGAGAGTTAGGTGGTGATGCTTGAGAAAGTTAGGTGGTGGTGCTTGAGATAGTTAGGTGGTGGTGCTTGAGAGAGTTAGGTGGTGGTGCTTGAGGGAGTTAGACAGTGGTGGCTGAGAAAGTTAGGTAGCAGTGCTTGAGAGAGTTAGGCAGTGGTGCTTGAGAGAGTTAGGTGGTGGTTCTTGAGACAGTTAAGTGGAAGTCCTTGAGAGAGTTAGGTGGTGGTGCTTGAGTGAGTTAGGTAGTGGTGCTTGAGGGAGTTAGGTATTGGTGCTTGCGAGAGTTAGGTGGTGGTGCTTGAGAGAGTTAGGTGGTGGTGCTTGAGAGAGTTAAGTGGAAGTGCTTGAGAGAGTTAGGTGGTGGTGGTTGAGTGAGTTAGGTAGTGGTGCTTGAGAGAGTTAGGTAGTGGTGCTTGAGAGAGTTAGGTGGTGGTGCTTGAGAGAGTTAGGCAGCGGTGCTTGAGAGAGTTAGGTGGTGGTGCTTGAGAGAGTTAGGCAGTGGTGGCTGAGAAAGTTAGGTAGCGGTGCTTGAGAGAGTTAGGTAGTGGTGCTTGAGAGAGTTAGGTAGTGGTGCTTGAGAGAGTTAGGTAGTGGTGCTTGAGAGAGTTAGGTGGTGGTGCTTGAGAGAGTTAGGTGTTGGTGCTTGAGAGAGTTAGGTGGATGTGCTCGAGAGAGTTAGGTGGTGGTGCTTGAGTGAGTTAAGTGGTTGTGGCTGAGAGAGTTAGGTAGCGGTGCTTGAGAGAATTAGGCGGGGGTGCTTGAGAGAGTTAGGTGGTGGTGCTTGAGAGAGTTAAGTGGAGGTGCATGAGAGAGTTAGGTGATGGTGCTTGAGTGGGTAAGGTAGTGGTGCTTGAGAGTGTTAGGTAGTGGTTCTTGAGAGAGTTAGGTGGAGGTGCTTGAGAGAGTTAGGTGGAGGTGCTTGAGAAAGTTAAGTGGAGGTGCTTGAGAGAGTTAGTTGGAGGTACATGAGAGAGTTAGGAGGTAGTGCTTGAGCGAGTTAGGTAGTGGTGCTTGAGAGAGTTAGGTGGTGGTGCTTGAGAGAGTTAAGTGGAGGTACATGAGAGAGTTAGGTGGTAGTGCTTGAGTGAGTTAGGTAGTGGTGCTTGAGAGAGTTAGGTAGTGGTGCTTGAGAGAGTTAGGTGGTGGTACTTGAGAGAGTTAGGTGGTGGTGCTTGAGAGAGTTAAGTGGAGGTGCTTGAGAGAGTTAGGTGGTGGTGAATGAGTGAGTTAGGTAGTGGTGTTTGAGAGAGTTAGGTAGTGGTGCTTAAGAGAGTTAGGTTGTGGTGCTTGAGAGAGTTAGGTGGCAGTTCTTGAGAGAGTTAGCTGGTGGTGCTTGAGAGAGTTAGGTGGTGGTGCTTGAGATTGGTAGGTGGTGGTGCTTGAGAGAGTTAGGCAGTTGTGCTTGAGAGAGTTAGGTCATGGTGCTTGAGAGAGTTAGGTGGTGGTACTTGAGAGAGTTAGGTGTTGGTGCTTGAGAGAATTAAGTGGAGGTGTTTGAGAGAGTTAGGTGGTGGTGCTTGAGAGAGTTAGGTTGTGGTGCTTGAGAGAGTTAGGTAGTGGCGCTTTAGAGAGTTAGGCAGTGGTTGAGGGTGTTAGGTGGTGGTGGTTGAGTGAATTAGGTAGTGGTGCTTGACAGAGTTAGATGGTGGTGCTTGAGTGAGTTAGGTGGTGGTGCTTTGAGAGAGTTAGGTAGTGATGCTTGAGAGAGTTAGGTAGTGGTGCTTGAGAGAGTTAGGTAGTGGTACTTGAGAGAGCCAGGTGGTGGTGCTTGAGAGAGCTAGGTGGTGGTGCTTGAGAGAGTTAGGTGGTGGTGCTTGACGGAGTTAGGTAGCAGTGCTTAAGAGAGTTAGGTAGCAGTGCTTGAGAGAGTTAGGCAGTGGTGGCTGTGAAAGTTAGGTAGCGCTGATTGAGAGAGTTAGGTGGTGGTGCTTGAGAGAGTTAAGTGGAAGTGCTTGAGAGAGTTAAGTGGTGGTGGTTGAGTGAGTTAGGTAGTGGCGCTTGAGAGAGTTAGGTGGTGGTGCTTGAGAGAGTTTGGTAGCGGTGCTTGAGAGAATTAGACAGTGGTGCTTGAGAGAGTTAGTTGGTGGTGCTTGAGAGAGTTAGGTAGTGGTGCTTGAGAGAGTTAGGTAGCGGTGCTTGAGAGAGTTAAGTGGAGGTGGTTGAGAGAGTTAGGTGGTGGTGCTTGAGAGAGTTAGGTGGCGGTGCTTGAGAGAGTTAAGTGGAGGTGCTTTAGTGGGTAAGGTAGTGGTGCTTGAGAGAGTTAGGTAGTGGTGCGTGAGAGAGTTAGGTGGAGGTGCTTGAGAGAGTTAGATGGAGGTGCTTGAGAGAGTTAGATGGAGGTGCTTGAGAGAGTTAAGTGGAGGTGCTTGAGAGAGTTAGGTGGTGGTGCTTGAGAGAGTTAGGTGGTGATGCTTGAGAGTGTTTGGTGGTCTTGCTTGAGAGAGTTAACTGGAGGTGCATGAGAGAGTTAGATGGTGGTGCTTGAGTGAGTTAGGTAGTGGTGCTTGAGAGAGTTAGGTAGTGGTGCTTGAGAGAGTTAGATAGTGGTGGCTGAGAGAGTTAGGCGGTGGTGGCTGAGCGAGTTAGGTGGTGATGCTTGAGAGAGTTAGCTGGTGGTGGCAGAAAGAGTTAGGTGGTGTGCTTGAGAGAGTTAGGTGGCGGTGCTTGAGAGAGTTAAGTGGAGGTGGTTTAAAGAGTTAGGTGGTGGTGCTTTAGTAGGTAAGGTAGTGGTGCTTGAGAGAGTTAGGTAGTGGTGCTTGAGAGAGTTAGGTGGAGGTGCTTGAGAGAGTTAGATGGAGGTGCTTGAGAGAGTTAAGTGGAGGTGCTTGAGAGAGTTAGGTGGTGGTGCTTGAGACAGTTAGGTGGTGATGCTTGAGAGTGTTTGGTGGTGGTGCTTGAGAGAGTTAAGTGGAGGTGCATGAGAGAGTTAGATGGTGGTGCTTGAGTGAGTTAGGTAGTGGTGCTTGAGAGAGTTAGGTAGTGGTGCTTGAGAGAGTTAGGTGGTGGTGCTTGAGTGAGTTAGGTAGTGGTGCTTGACAGAGTTAGGTAGTGGTGCTTGAGAGAGGTGGTGGTGCTTGAGATAGTTAGGTGGTGGTGCTTGAGAAAGTTAGGTGGCAGTGCTTGAGAAAGTTAGGTGGTGGTGCTTGAGAGAGTTAGGTGGTAGTTCATCGGTTCATAGATTAGTACTAGGCTAACTGCTTGAGCCATTTTTCAAGCCTAGCTAATTATCCCCTGAGAGATTCAAACCCTGTACCTTGTGTTTGTAAGGCAAGCACCTTAACCAGTTAGGTGGTGGTGCTTGAGATTGTTAGGCGGCGGTGCTTGAGAGAGTTAAGTGCAGGTGCTTGAGAGAGTTAAGTGCAGGTGCTTGAGAGAGTTAGGTGGTGGTGCTTGAGAGAGTTAGGTTGCGGTGCTTGAGAGAGTTAGGTAGTGGCGCTTTAGAGAGTTAGGCTGTGGTTGAGGGTGTTAGGTGGTGGTGGTTGAGTGAGTTAGGTAGTGGTGCTTGAGAGAGTTAGGTGGTGGTGCTTGAGAGAGTTAGGTGGTGGTGCTTGAGAGAGTTAGGTGGTGGTGCTTGAGAGAGTTAGTTAGTGATGCTTGAGAGAGTTAGGTAGTGGTGCTTGAGAAAGTTAAGTAGTGGTGCTTGAGAGAGCTAGGTGGTGGTGTTTGAGAGAGCTAGGTAGTGGTGCTTGAGTGAGTTAGGTGGTGGTGCTTGAGAGAGTTAGGTAGCAGTGCTTGAGAGAATTAGGTAGTGGTGCTTGAGAGAGTTAGGTGGTGGTGCTTGAGAAAGTTAGGTGGTGGTGCTTGAGAAAGTTAGGTGGTGGTGCTTGAGAAAGTTAGGTGGTGGTGCTTGAGAGAGTTAGGTGGTGATGCTTGAGAGAGTTAGGCAGTGGTGGCTGAGAAAGTTAGGTAGCGGTGCTTGAGAGAGTTAGGCGGTGGTGCTTGAGAGAGTTAGGTGGTGGTTCTTGAGAGAGTGAAGTGGAAGTGCTTGAGAGAGTTAGGTGTTGGTGCTTGAGTGAGTTAGGTAGTGGTGCTTGAGAGAGTTAGATAGTGGTGCTTGCGAGAGTTATGTGGTGGTGCTTGAGAGAGTTAGGTGGTGGTGCTTGAGAGAGTTAAGTGGAAGTGCTTGAGAGAGTTAGGTGGTGGTGGTTGAGTGAGTTAGGTAGTGGTGCTTGAGAGAGTTAGGTAGTGGTGCTTGAGAGAGTTAGGTGGTGGTGCTTGAGAGAGTTAGGCAGCGGTGCTTGAGAGAGTTAGACAGTGGTGCTTGAGAGAGTTAGGTGGTGGTGCTTGAGAGAGTTAGGTAGTGGTGCTTGAGTGAGTTAGGTAGCGGTGCTTGAGTGAGTTAGATGGAGGTGCTTGAGAGAGTTAGGTGGTGCTGCTTGAGAGAGTTAGGTGGTGGTGCTTGAGAGAGTTAAGTGGAGGTGGTTGAGAGAGTTAGGTGGTGGTGCTTGAGAGAGTTAGGTGGCGGTGCTTGAGAGAGTTAAGTGGAGGTGCTTTAGTGGGTAAGGTAGTGGTGCTTGAGAGAGTTAGGTAGTGGTGCTTGAGAGAGTTAAGTGGAGGTGGTTGAGAGAGTTAGGTGGTGGTGCTTGAGAGAGTTAGGTGGCGGTGCTTGAGAGAGTTAAGTGGAGGTGCTTTAGTGGGTAAGGTAGTGGTGCTTGAGAGAGTTAGGTAGTGGTGCTTGAGAGAGTTAGGTGGAGGTGCTTGAGAGAGTTAGATGGAGGTGCTTGAGAGAGTTAAGTGGAGGTGCTTGAGAGAGTTAGGTGGTGGTGCTTGAGAGAGTTAGGTGGTGATGCTTGAGAGTGTTTGGTGGTCTTGCTTGAGAGAGTTAACTGGAGGTGCATGAGAGAGTTAGATGGTGGTGCTTGAGTGAGTTAGGTAGTGGTGCTTGAGAGAGTTAGGTAGTGGTGCTTGAGAGAGTTAGATAGTGGTGGCTGAGAGAGTTAGGCGGTGGTGGCTGAGCGAGTTAGGTGGTGATGCTTGAGAGAGTTAGCTGGTGGTGGCAGAAAGAGTTAGGTGGTCGTGCTTGAGAGAGTTAGGTGGCGGTGCTTGAGAGAGTTAAGTGGAGGTGGTTTAAAGAGTTAGGTGGTGGTGCTTTAGTAGGTAAGGTAGTGGTGCTTGAGAGAGTTAGGTAGTGGTGCTTGAGAGAGTTAGGTGGAGGTGCTTGAGAGAGTTAGATGGAGGTGCTTGAGAGAGTTAAGTGGAGGTGCTTGAGAGAGTTAGGTGGTGGTGCTTGAGACAGTTAGGTGGTGATGCTTGAGAGTGTTTGGTGGTGGTGCTTGAGAGAGTTAAGTGGAGGTGCATGAGAGAGTTAGATGGTGGTGCTTGAGTGAGTTAGGTAGTGGTGCTTGAGAGAGTTAGGTAGTGGTGCTTGAGAGAGTTAGGTGGTGGTGCTTGAGTGAGTTAGGTAGTGGTGCTTGACAGAGTTAGGTAGTGGTGCTTGAGAGAGGTGGTGGTGCTTGAGATAGTTAGGTGGTGGTGCTTGAGAGAGTTAGGTGGCAGTGCTTGAGAAAGTTAGGTGGTGGTGCTTGAGAGAGTTAGGTGGTAGTTCATCGGTTCATAGATTAGTACTAGGCTAACTGCCCTTGCGAGCCATTTTTCAAGCCTAGCTAATTATCCCCTGAGAGATTCAAACCCTGTACCTTGTGTTTGTAAGGCAAGCACCTTAACCAGTTAGGTGGTGGTGCTTGAGATTGTTAGGCGGCGGTGCTTGAGAGAGTTAAGTGCAGGTGCTTGAGAGAGTTAAGTGCAGGTGCTTGAGAGAGTTAGGTGGTGGTGCTTGAGAGAGTTAGGTTGCGGTGCTTGAGAGAGTTAGGTAGTGGCGCTTTAGAGAGTTAGGCTGTGGTTGAGGGTGTTAGGTGGTGGTGGTTGAGTGAGTTAGGTAGTGGTGCTTGAGAGAGTTAGGTGGTGGTGCTTGAGAGAGTTAGGTTGTGGTGCTTGAGAGAGTTAGGTGGTGGTGCTTGAGAGAGTTAGTTAGTGATGCTTGAGAGAGTTAGGTAGTGGTGCTTGAGAGAGCTAGGTGGTGGTGTTTGAGAGAGCTAGGTAGTGGTGCTTGAGTGAGTTAGGTGGTGGTGCTTGAGAGAGTTAGGTAGCAGTGCTTGAGAGAGTTAGGTAGTGGTGCTTGAGAGAGTTAGGTGGTGGTGCTTGAGAAAGTTAGGTGGTGGTGCTTGAGAAAGTTAGGTGGTGGTGCTTGAGAAAGTTAGGTGGTGGTGCTTGAGAGAGTTAGGTGGTGATGCTTGAGAGAGTTAGGCAGTGGTGGCTGAGAAAGTTAGGTAGCGGTGCTTGAGAGAGTTAGGCGGTGGTGCTTGAGAGAGTTAGGTGGTGGTTCTTGAGAGAGTGAAGTGGAAGTGCTTGAGAGAGTTAGGTGTTGGTGCTTGAGTGAGTTAGGTAGTGGTGCTTGAGAGAGTTAGATAGTGGTGCTTGCGAGAGTTATGTGGTGGTGCTTGAGAGAGTTAGGTGGTGGTGCTTGAGAGAGTTAAGTGGAAGTGCTTGAGAGAGTTAGGTGGTGGTGGTTGAGTGAGTTAGGTAGTGGTGCTTGAGAGAGTTAGGTAGTGGTGCTTGAGAGAGTTAGGTGGTGGTGCTTGAGAGAGTTAGGCAGCGGTGCTTGAGAGAGTTAGACAGTGGTGCTTGAGAGAGTTAGGTGGTGGTGCTTGAGAGAGTTAGGTAGTGGTGCTTGAGTGAGTTAGGTAGCGGTGCTTGAGAGAGTTAGATGGAGGTGCTTGAGAGAGTTAGGTGGTGCTGCTTGAGAGAGTTAGGTGGTGGTGCTTGAGTGAGTTAAGTGGTGGTGGCAGAGAGAGTTAGGTAGCGGTGCTTGAGAGAGTTAGGTGGTGGTGCTTGAGAGAGTTAAGTGGAGGTGCATGAGAGAGTTAGGTGGTGGTGCTTGAGTGAGTTGAGTAGTGGTGCTTGAGAGAGTTAGGTAGTGGTGCTTGAGAGAGTTAGGTGGTGGTACTTAAGAGAGTTAGGTGGTGGTGCTTGAGAGAGTTAGGTAGTTGCTCTTTAGAGAGTTAGGTGGTGGTTGAGGGTTTTAGGTGGTGGTGGTTGAGTGAGTTAGGTAGTGGTGCTTGACAGAGTTAGGTGGTGGTGCTTGAGAGAGTTAGGTGGGGGTGCTTGAGAAAGTTAGGTAGTGATGCTTGAGAGAGTTAGGTAGTGGTGCTTGAGAGAGTTAGGTGGTGGTTCTTGAGATAATTAGGTGGTGGTGCTTGAGAGAGTTAGGCAGTGGTGGCTGAGAAAGTTAGGTAGCAGTGCTTGAGAGAGTTAGGTGGTGGTTCTTGAGAGAGTTAAGTGGAAGTCCTTGAGGGAGTTAGGTGGTGGTGGTTGAGTGAGTTATGTAGTGGTGCTTGAGGGAGTTAGGTAGTGGTGCTTGCGAGAGTTAGGTGGTGGTGCTTGACAGAGTTAGGTGGTGGTGCTTGAGAGAGTAAAGTGGAAGTGCTTGAGAGAGTTAGGTGGTGGTGGTTGAGTGAGTTAGGTAGTGGTGCTTGAGAGAGTTAGGTGGTGGTGCTTGAGAGAGTTAGGTGGTGGTGCTTGAGAGAGTTAGGTGGTGGTGCTTGAGAGAGTTAGGTAGCGGTGCTTGAGAGAGTTAGACAGTGGTGCTTGAGAGAGTTAGGTGGTGGTGCTTCAGAGAGTTAGGTAGCAGTGCTTGATAGAGTTAGGTAGCGGTGCTTGAGAGAGTTAGACAGTGGTGCTTCAGAGAGTTAGGTGGTGGTGCTTGAGAGAGTTAGGTAGCAGTGCTTGAGAGAGTTAAGTAGCGGTGCTTGAGAGAGTTAGGTGTAGGTGCTTGAGAGAGTTAGGTGGTGCTGCTTGAGTGAGTTAAGTGGTTGTGGCAGAGAGAGTTAGATAGCAGTGCTTGAGAGAGTTAGGTGGTGGTGCTTGAGAGAGTTAAGTGGAGGTGCATGATAGAGTTAGGTTGTGGTGCTTGAGTGAGTTAGGTAGTGGTGCTTGAGAGAGTTAGGTAGTGGTGCTTGAGAGAGTTAGGTGGTGGTGCTTGAGAGAGTTAGGTGATGGTGCTTGAGAGAGTTAAGTGGAGGTGCTTGAGAGAGTTAGGTATTGGTGCTTGAGATAGATAGATTGCGGTGCTTGAGAGAGTTAGGTGGTGGCGCTTTAGAGAGTTAAGCGGCGGTGGTTGAGGGTGTTAGGTGGTGGTGGTTGAGTGAGTTAGGTAGTGGTGCTTGACAGAGTTAGGTGGTGGTGCTTGAGAGAGTTAGGTGGTGGTGCTTGAGGGAGTTAGGTAGTGATACTTGAGAGAGTTAGGTAGTGGTGCTTGAGAGAGTTAGGTAGTGGTGCTTGAGAGAGTTAGGTGGTGGTGCTTGAGAAAGCTAGGTAGTGGTGCTTGAGTAAGTTAGGTGGTGGTGCTTGAGAGAGTTAGGTAGCGGTGCTTGAGAGAGTTAGGTGGTGATGTTTGAGAAAGTTAGGTGGTGGTGCTTGAGATAGTTAAGTGGTGGTGCTTGAGAGAGTTAGGTGGTGGTGCTTGAGAGAGTTAGGTGGTGGTGCTTGAGGGAGTTAGACAGTGGTGGCTGAGAAAGTTAGGTAGCGGTGCTTGAGAGAGTTAGGCAGTGGTGCTTGAGAGAGTTAGGTGGTGGTTCTTGAGAGAGTTAGGCAGTGGTGGCTGAGAAAGTTAGGTAGCGGTACTTGAGAGAGTTAGGTAGTGGTACTTGAGAGAGTTAGGTAGTGGTGCTTGAGTGAGTTAGGTAGTGGTGCTTGAGGGAGTTAGGTATTGGTGCTTGCGAGAGTTAGGTGTTGGTGCTTGAGAGAGTTAGGTGGTGGTGCTTGAGAGAGTTAAGTGGAAGTGCTTGAGAAAGTTAGGTAGTGGTGCTTGAGAGAGTTAGGTAGTGGTGCTTGAGAGAGTTAGTTGGTGGTGCTTGAGAGAGTTAGGTGGTGGTGCTTTAGAGAGTTAGGCAGTGGTGCTTGAGAGAGTTAGGTGGTGGTGCTTTAGAGAGTTAGGTGGTGGTGCTTGAGAGAGTTAGGCAGTGGTGGCTGAGAAAGTTAGGTAGCGGTACTTGAGAGAGTTAGGTAGTGGTACTTGAGAGAGTTAGGTAGTGGTGCTTGAGAGAGTTAGGTGGTGGTGCTTGAGAGCGTTAGGTGGTGGTGCTTGAGAGAGTTAGGTGGATGTGCTCGAGAGAGTTAGGTGGTGGTGCTTGAGTGAGTTAAGTGGTTGTGGCTGAGAGAGTTAGGTAGCGGTGCTTGAGAGAATTAGGTGGGGGTGCTTGAGAGAGTTAGGTGGTGGTGCTTGAGAGAGTTAAGTGGAGGTGCATGAGAGAGTTAGGTGATGGTGCTTGAGTGGGTAAGGTAGTGGTGCTTGAGAGTGTTAGGTAGTGGTGCTTGAGAGAGTTAGGTGGAGGTGCTTGAGAGAGTTAGGTGGTGGTGCTTGAGAGAGTTAAGTGGAGGTGCTTGAGAGAGTTAGGTGGTGGTGCATGAGAGAGTTAGGTGGTGGTGCTTGAGAGAGTTAGGTGGTGGTGCTTGAGAGAGTTAGGTGGTGGTGCTTGAGAGAGTTTTGTGGAGGTACATGAGAGAGTTAGGTGGTAGTGCTTGAGTGAGTTAGGTAGTGGTGCTTGAGAGAGTTAGGTAGTGGTGCTTGAGAGAGTTAGGTGGTGGTACTTGAGAGAGTTAGGTGGTGGTGCTTGAGAGAGTTAAGTGGAGGTGCTTGAGAGAGTTAGGTGGTGGTGGTTGAGAGAGTTAGGTTGTGGTGCTTGAGAGAGTTAGGTAGTGGCACTTTAGAGAGTTAGGCAGTGGTTGAGGGTGTTAGGTGGTGGTGGTTGAGTGAATTAGGTAGTGGTGCTTGACAGAGTTAGATGGTGGTGCTTGAGTGAGTTAGGTGGTGGTGCTTTGAGAGAGTTAGGTAGTGATGCTTGAGAGAGTTAGGTAGTGGTGCTTGAGAGAGTTAGGTAGTGGTACTTGAGAGAGCCAGGTGGTGGTGCTTGAGAGAGCTAGGTGGATAGTGCTTGAGAGAGTTAGATGGTGGTGCTTGACGGAGTTAGGTAGCGGTGCTTAAGAGAGTTAGGTAGCAGTGCTTGAGAGAGTTAGGTGGTGGTGCTTGAGAGAGTTAGGCAGTGGTGGCTGTGAAAGTTAGGTAGCGCTGCTTGAGAGAGTTAGGTGGTGGTGCTTGAGAGAGTTAAGTGGAAGTGCTTGAGAGAGTTAAGTGGTGGTGGTTGGGTGAGTTAGGTAGTGGCACTTGAGAGAGTTAGGTGGTGGTGCTTGAGAGAGTTAGGTAGCGGTGCTTGAGAGAATTAGACAGTGGTGCTTGAGAGAGTTAGGTGGTGGTGCTTGAGAGAGTTAGGTAGTGGTGCTTGAGAGAGTTAGGTAGTGGTGCTTGAGAGAGTTAGGTAGCGGTGCTTGAGAGAGTTAGGTGGAGGTGCTTGAGAGAGTTAGCTTGTGGTGCTTGAGAGAGTTAGCTTGTGGTGCTTGAGAGAGTTAGCTTGTGGTGCTTGAGAGAGTTAGGTGGTGGTGCTTGAGAGAGTTAGGTGGTGGTGCTTGAGTGAGTTAAGTGGTTGTGGCTGAGAGAGTTAGGTAGCGGTGCTTGAGAGAGTTAGGTGGTGGTGCTTGAGAGAGTTAAGTGGAGGTGCTTGAGAGAGTTAGCTGGTGGTGCTTGAGAGAGTTAGGTGGTGGTGCTTGAGCGAGTTAGGTTGCGGTCTTGAGAGAGTTTGGTGGTGGTGCTTTAGAGAGTTAGGCGGCGGTGCTTGAGAGAGTTAGGTGGTGGTGCTTGAGAGAGTTAAGTGGAGGTGCATGAGAGAGTTAGGTGGTGGTGCATGAGAGAGTTAGGTGGTGGTGCTTGAGTGAGTTAGGTAGTGGTGCTTGAGAGAGTTAGGTAGTGGTGCTTGAGAGAGTTAGGTGGTGGTACTTGAGAGAGTTAGGTGATGGTGCTTAAGCATGTTAGGTTGCGGTTTTGAGAGAGTTTGGTGGTGGCGCTTTAGAGAGTTAGGCGGCGATGCTTGAGGGTGTTGGGTGTTGGTGGTTGAGTGAGTTAGGTAGTAGTGGTTGACAGAGTTAGGTGATGGTGCTTCAGAGAGTTAGGTGGTGGTGCTTGAGAGAGTTAGGTAGCGGTGCTTGTGAGAATTAGGTAGCGGTTCTTGAGAGTTAGGTGGTGGTGTTTGAGAGAGTTAGGTGGAGGTGCTTGAGAGAGTTAAGTGGAGGAGCATGAGAAGAGTTAGTTGGTGGTGCTTGAGTGAGTTAGGTAGTGGTGCTTGAGAGAGTTAGGTAGTGGTGCTTGAGAGAGTTAGGTGGTGGTACTTGACAGAGTTAGGTGGTGGTGCTTGAGAGAGTTAAGTGGAGGTGCTTGTGAGAGTTAGGTGGTGGTGCTTGAGTGAGTTAGGTGGTGGTGCTTGAGTGAGTTAGGTAGTGGTGCCTGAGAGAGTTAGGTGGTGGTGCTTGAGATAGTTAGGTGGTGGTGCTTGAGAGAGTTAGGTGGTGGTGCTTGAAATAGTTAGGTGGTGGTGCTTCAGATTGTTAGGTGGTGGTGCTTGAGAGAGTTAGGCAGTTTTTCTTGAGAGAGTTAGATAGCGGTGCTTGAGTGAATTAGGTGGTGGTACTTGAGAGAGTTAGGTGGTGGTGCTTGAGAGAGTTAAGTGGAGGTGCGTGAGAGAGTTAGGTGGTGGTGCTTGAGAGAGTTAGGTTGCGGTGCTTGAGAGAGTTAGGTGGTGGCGCTTTAGAGAGTTATGCGGCAGTGCTTGAGGGTGTTAGGTGGTGGTGGTTGAATGAGTTAGGTAGTGGTGCTTGACAGAGTTAGGTGGTGGTGCTTGAGAGAGAGTTAGGTAGTGATGCTTGAGAGAGTTAGGATATGGTGCTTGAGAGAGTTAGGTAGAGGTGCTTGAGAGAGTTAGCTAGTGGTGCTTGAGTGAGTTAGCTGGCGGTGCTTGAGAGAGTTAGGTAGCGGTGCTTGAGAGAGTTAGGTGGTGGTGCTTGAGGGAGTTAGGTGGAGGTGTTTGACAGAAGTAGGTGGTGGTGCTTAAGAGAGTTAGGTGGTGGTGCTTGAGAGAGTTAGGTGGTGGTGCTAGAGGGAGTTAGATGATGGTGCTAGAGGGAGTTAGTTGGTGGTGCTTTGAGAGTTAGGTGGTGGTGCTTGAGAGAGTTAGGTAGTGGTGTTTGTAAGAGTTAGGTGGTTGTGCTTGAGAGAGTTAGGTGGAGGTGCTTGAGAGAGTTAGGTGGAGGTGCTCTTGGTGCGATGAGTTTGTGAATGACTTAGCTTTCTGTTCTTATTTCAAGAAGTACACAGGAAGTATCTTTTCTAGTAGAGGAACATGAGACTGGAACATATTTATGACAAAAGCTAATAGAGGATGATCAAAACATAAAGCAGTTGCTGCAAAATTGAATGAGTTGTCTTGTAAAACAAGAACATGAAGATAGAAAACAAACAGAAAAAATATACTGGAGAGATGTCTTGAAAAGATTTCTTACAATCTGTGTGTATTTGTCATAGCATAACATGGCATTTAGAATGAGTGTTTACTAACTCTTTATAAACAATAACAACTTCCTTAGCTTAATGCACTTATTCGGTAGATTTGATCCAGTCTAGTATCAATGAGACACTTGATGGGGTAGTGCATGATGCACTAGTGGCTGTGATATACCAAGAGTATCTATGCCATATTTGTAAAGTTGATCTTCATGACTATTATCTTGTTAAACTAATTCAGAATGAATTAGTATTAATGATGCCTAAAAGTGTTAGGGATTATATTGTGCAAAATGTAAAATATACCAGTTATTACTCAATTATATTGGACTGCATACCAGGCAACAGTCATCAGACCCAAATGTCATTATCTATCTGCATTGCTAACACATTGAACTGTACAGGTAAAGGAAAAGTCTTATAATTTCTGCAAAAAAGTAAGACTACTGGTGTTTTCTTAACTGACACTGTGGTCTTGGAATACCTTTAGAGAGTTGCATGGGACAGGTGTATGTCAACAGTATTATGTTGGTATTCAGTCTTGAAATCTGTCATCAAATCTGCAAGCATTTTTGTACCTTGTGGCTGTTGCAGTCTTGTAATTGGAGATACTGCAGAATCTGTGGAAGCAGTATCACTCTTCAGTGATCTGCAAATAATTTACACTGTATTTATGTCTTCAGCTCAAAGATTCTGAGATCACATATTTATTTGGTTTTACTGTAAAAGCATTGCTTGAAACAAGATGTGAACAGAAGGCAGAAGATATAAAAGCAGTTTGACATGGGGGGTGCAGTGTATGATGCACTAGCAGCAGAGAGATATCAGGTGGGTGCAGTAATTGATGTAGTAGTATCAGTGGGACACTAGAGGGTGCAGTGCATGATGCAATAGTAGCTGTGACATACCAGGTAGGTGGAGTGCATGAATCACTAACAGCAGCCAAATACTGCATGGGGCATGTATGATTCACTATATACAGTGAAACACTGTGGGGGGGGTGCAGTAAATGATGCACTAGTAGCAATGAGAGCAGAGCATGTAGTGCATGGTGCATGGGATACTAGGTTGTGCAGTCACTTATACACTAGTATCAATGAGACACTTGATGGGGCAGTGCATGATGCACTAGTGGCTGTGATATACCAAGTGAGTGCAGTACATGAAGAACTAATAGCTGTGAGATACCAGGTGGGTGCATTGTATGATGTACTACTAGCAGAGGGATATTAGGTGGGTGCAGTAATTGATGCACTAGTAGCAGTGAGACTCCTGGGAGTGTAGTGTATGATGCACTGTTATTAGCGAGACACTAAAGGATGCAATACGTGATGCATTAGTAGCAGTGAGACTCCGTGGGGTGCAACGTAAGATGTACTATTAGCAGTGAGACACTACAGGGTGCTGTCAAAGGAAAAAATATACTTTAAAAATGATCAAAACACGGTAGGTTCAGGTTAAGGCACTTTAATCTTGCAGCAAGGAGACAAAAACGTGCTAATACAGAGTTTGTCTAACCAGAAACAGGAAATGCATTCATTTTTATAGGTTATCAAATTAATCCTGTCCTACCATGCTGACGTAACGAATTACCACCTTTTGGTCATCATCTGCTGACCATCTTTCCCATGATTTTCTGCTGATTTAAACAATTTTTATGTGAAACATCCTGAGGAAAACAACATGGCCTTGGTTACTTTCAGTTAGATACTTGTTATGTTACATTCAAGATACTATAGCTAAATCGAACACAATGCTAGCAGTTCATTTCTCTAATAAGCCTTTGACTAACTTATCTCTAAACTACTGTGACCTTGAGTAGCTAAAAATTGTAACAAAGCTATCATGTCTTCTTTGCATTCTTGCTGGGTGGGGGCTGCCAGCAGAATGTCGTCTACATAAAGTAGAATCTGACTACCTTTCGGTGGGATAAATCCCACCAGGTTGCTTGCCATTTCTTGTGCAAATATTGTTGGACTTTCACAATACCCCTGTGGTAATCTGGTATATGTGTACTGCTTTCCCTGAAATGTAAATGCAAACCAATATTGGCTGTCAGGGTGTATCGGTATAGAGAAAAATGCATTACTTATGTCTACCACTGAAAAATATTTCTGTTCTGGCTTTAAATCATTCAGTAAGGTGTGTGGATCTGGCACCGTTGGTGCTCTGGGTATAACTGCATTGTTCACTGCTTGTAAGTCTTGGACCATACGCAATTCCCCGTTTGCTTTCTTGACAGGAAATAAAGGTGTGTTACATGGTGAATCAGGGGATTCTATTAAGACTCCTTCCTTGAGTAAGGCTGCTATGATAGGTTTGATTCCTACCTCTGCATCCTTTCTCAAGGGATACTGTCTTTCCTGGGGTCTAAAAGCTGACTTTGGTGTTATGGTAACTGGTCCTGCTGTTCGTATTAGTCCTACATCTGATTTCCCTGCTGACCAGAGAATGTCTGGTATGTCTCGCAAGGCTTTTTTCTCTTCTTCCAATAATAGTAATACTCAGCTATCCTCACTAGCCTGTGAGTGTACAGCTGGGTGTGTCTGTGTGATCTAATTCAATTTTTGTTTCTGTACTCCTTGTTCTGAGAGTTCTAATTCTGTCTGTTTTTTCCACCTCGTGACTTTCTCACCTAAGTCTGCCCATTTTAAAGTTTTATTCTTAGTCAAACTAACATGGGGCAGTCGATTAGATTTGTAGAGTGTTAAAAATTCCTGGGGCAATGAACAGCTTGCTACACTGTTCCCTTCTGCATCCCAGTACAAATTTCGCAATACCAGCCTGTTTGCATGGTTCTGAAACAATTCTTGTTCATAACCTTTATCAGGACCTGGTCTATTACAGTAATATAGAGTACAATGCAACAAATGCTGTTTGTCAATGTCGAGGGAGGGGAACTTGCTGATAGCTACATTCATTAGTTCTTCGGTTACTGCCCCTGGACCAGTCGTAACCAAGTCCTGGCTGTACCAATAATGCATTTCACCCTCCGGTCGCACTACAAAAGTGTCCATTTGTCGCTGTGCTTCCATACCCTGCATGGTTGGAACTACTGCTATGCCAAATATCTGCATTAAATCTCTACCCAAAAGATTCACTGGACATTTTGCAGAAACTACAATTTTACTTTTCTGAGTCATCCCTGAAACAGGGTCTATTATTGTAATGTCACGGAGAGTGGCTCCCGATATAGCTGTCCATTAGCTGCTTTCACTAGTATATAGTCTGGTGATTCTGTATCTTCCGGTAGTTTGGAAGGGTGTATCAGGGTGCGTGAAGCCCCTGAGTCACACAAAAATTTAACTTCCCTCCCCTCCACCAGAAGCGTCACTTCCGGTTTTGTGTCTGCTAAGTAAAGGTCTAAGCTCAAAAGAGCTAGGTCCAAAATTTCATTTTCTTCTACATCTGTGTATTCATATACATCCTCTACCCCTTGTGTCACATCCTCTTCTCCTGCTATCACATTTACACTTACCTTTTCCTGCTCACTTTCACCCAATGATTCCTGACTATCATATAGTCATTCCTCATCTTCCTTATTTTCTGTAGTCGCCTTCTTATTTAGCCTGCAATCCCTTGCTAAATGTCCTTTTTTTCCGCACTTAAAACACTCACCCTTTTTCTTTCTTCCTTCTAAATCTTCTGATTGTTTGTCAGATTGTTTATTTCCCTGGGTATTTTTCTTACCCTTTTTCCCAGTTTGTACTACAAATACTTCTGACCCATCTTCTGCTGAAAATACTTGGGTTTTCTTTTTCTTTTTACTATTAAAATGTCTTTCTGCATGTCTAGCATATTCAAGTAAGGCTTGTAACCTTCTTGTTCGATGATCTATCATATGCTTCGTAATTAAGCTACTAAAAGGTGCAATGCACCCTTTCAAAAATGCGTTTTTCAATTGTTGTTCATACGGGGAATCATTCGCTTGATTTTCAGGAACTGTCATGCCACTATGATTGTTAAAGCATTCTAATAATCTGGCATAGTACCCATCTACTGTTTCTTTTTCCTGCTGTATGCATTGATTAATACAAGTCCAATCAGCCCTAGGCTTCCACTTTTCAGAGATTCGGTCTGTTAGACCTTTCACTCTGCCATCCAGTTCTGCATCAGTATGTGGGAGTGGTCTAAGTTGTGTAGATGTAGATGTGCCAATCTGGACCTACAATTTGTCTAACTACTTTTTCTACTTCCTCTCCATTCAAATGGTAACTTAATCTCATGCACTGTAAATCTTCTAAAAACTTCCTAAAATTCACTTTTGGGTGGGGAATACCTTCTGTGGCTTTCCGGATATCTTCTGGTGTCCACGGTCTATAAACTAAAAGAGTCGGATTCTGTCCTGCCTGTCTGCCTGAGGATTCGGTACTTCTATGAGCGGACATATCTCTTCTTCACTCATAGCTTGTGATGCTCTATTTAACTCATTTAATTCAATTTCCCTCCTCAAGTCGCGTGTTCGAGACCTGGTCTCGATGGGATCCCTGACAAACGGTTGTGCTTTTGCAGGGACAGCTGGGTATAGCGGAGGTGGATCAGCTCATTCACTCGCTTCATATTCCGGTAACGGAAGTGGAGGGGGCAAAGGAGGGGCCGTCGCTATTACTAAATTATTATCTTCTTTGTCTAAAAACATCGTTTTTGAATTTTTAATTCTTTGCTCCCTATGATTTGCTTCCTCAAGCCACCTGTGCGCCTGAGGGACTCCTAATTGTCTCCGCTTCTTTAATTGACCTTTCGCGTCTATTTTTAACTGTTTTACAAGTTTCATAAGTGCGAGTTTATCTAAATTACCCTCGAATTTGTACTTATCGACCCATTTGGTATAATATTTAACATTATCGGAACGCTGTAATTGCATATACTTCGCATCTTCAGTTAGGGGCGTGTCCCGGGAACTTTTTGTGCATTGATTTCCCATTGGTGTCTTAGCTAAGCTGTAAATTGTTATGTAACCCTTTCTATCACGTGGTACCACAAATCTACACCTTTTCACAGTTTATCTAGAATAACTGTCTACCTATTCTGTTTCCCTGATCTATGACAAAAAACAGTAACTCCTTCTTCTGTCTCTAATTTGCATAAGCAATTTACCTGACAAAAAAAGAACAGTTCTGTAACTAGTCCCTGATCTTGAAACAAAAATAAGGTAATTCCTCCTTACCTGACCCTCCGTGAGTTGATCCACCGGATCGTTGACTCGTCCTCCAATCCCAGATCAGAAACAGTGGCTGGCCTCTTTCGAACGACAATTCAGTCGGAGGTCTTTCAAAGCAGAAGAGCCGATTTGGCCTCTTCTCCGTACGGATGCATGCCACCGGGCCCAATTCTGACCTAGGTCCAGAGCGAGAGATATGTATTCCGGTCCGAAGGACCAATCTGTCAAAGGAAAAAATATACTTTAAAAATTATCAAAACACGGTAGGTTCAGGTTAAGGCACTTTAATCTTGCAGCAAGGAGACAAAAACGTGCTAATACAGAGTTTGTCTAACCAGAAACAGGAAATGCACTCATTTTTATAGGTTATCAAATTAATCCTGTCCTACCATGCTGACGTAACGAATTACCACCTTTTGGTCATCATCTGCTGACCATCTTTCCCATGATTTTCTGCTGATTTAAACAATTTTTATGTGAATCATCCTGAGGAAAACAACATGGCCTTGGTTACTTTCAGTTAGATACTTGTTATGTTACATTCAAGATACTATAGCTAAATCGAACACAATGCTAGCAGTTCATTTCTCTAATAAGCCTTTGTCTAACTTATCTCTAAACTACTGCAGCTGCAGAGGTTCCCATCCTCTGAACAAGGCTGTCTGTCTGGAATCATTACATTTATTAAATGGCATATTGTCTATTCATATGCTTCTGACCTAGCAGATTAACACCTGCTTCTCAAGTACATTTCCACAAGGCATAAACAAGAATATTGATGTGCTAGCAGTTACTAGATCAGAGGGCAACTTACAAGTTTCAGTAAGCATGCTGCAGTTTCAATAAGGCATATTTTTAATCTCATATGAAACTCAATTTATATAAATCACAGTGCAAAAGAAATAGAATGAAAAGCATATTAAAAACACTTGATTATTAATTTGTCATTAAGCATACACATATTAATACATATTTTTCTAACAGTGCAGTGTATGATGCACTTGTAGCCATGATGTATAAGGTCAGTGTAATGTATTCAGTACTAGTAGCAGTGAAATACTGGGTGGATGCATTAAATGATGCACTAGTTGCAGAGAGATATCAGATGGGTGCACTGAATGATGCACTAGGAGCTGAGATACCAGGTGGGTGCAGTGTATTATGCAACTATGGCAGTGATACAGCAGGGATTAGAGTGTATGATGCACGAGTAGTTGGGATATACTGAGCTGGAACAGTGAATTATGAACTAATACCTGTGAAAAATGATGCATGTGAATTGTATGATGCACTAGCAGTACTGTGACAATTGGTCAGTCCGGTGTAAAGACTCCATCGCATGGATCATTAATTAATGTTATGAAAAATCCAAAGTTTTAATAACACCTGTTTGTGGTGTCTCCAGATTCCATTTCTTGCTGGAGCACAATAGGGGAAAAGTAGATAGCTGGTAGGGCATGTAGGATATCTGAAGCTAAAAAAATTCAATAAAGTATAGAATACATGGCAAGAATTCAGCTGGAATCTATTGTTAAATATGAAAGACCATTCCCATGTAGCTTCCTATTTAAAACAGTAAATGCCACAGTCTAATAACACATATCCTGGTAATATACACAGCACGTAGAATAAATACGTTTGTTGTGCTCAAAGATTGTGGTTTGGATGAAGTGTTAGTGTGTTACAGTGTAACAAATCATGTAGGCAGCTAACAACAGGAGTGTGGCCAGGTAGGCAAAGGGGACAGCCTCCCCTGGTGCAAAATGTTAGGGGGCAAGATCAGCCTATCCCAGTCAGTCTTCTGTACATCATAACAGGGTCTAGAAATAAATGCCAGTATTGCATTTGCAGTTAAAAATAAGCACTGTAGTGCTCCATCTCTGTTTTGTATTTATTTTTTGCTCTTCAGATTAGGAGAATAGATTTTTGAGAGGGATGCCAAGTGGGGGTACAACACTAGCTAAACCTCTGCCCAACAATACAACATAAGTGGGAGAATGGTATAAAGATATTTGTACCTCAGTAAAAATAGAAGAAACAAGTCTCATAATACAAATGCAAGAACAAGTTGTAACTGTTTTACATCAATCATAGATTTGGATTTAATTTAAGATTTATGTCAAATTTTATAGCAAAAACACTGTGATCCACTAAACAAAACAGAATATTGTCACATTGAAAACAGACTTAGCATGAAAGACAGTAAACTTATCTTCTCTTGAAACTCCCATGTATTGAATATATAACTGGCAACCCAGTAAACTATAAGAGACCTACTAGAATTTGTAGTCCAATAGTACAGAATTAAGCACTAATCAGCGGCTATGTGAGGAATGCAGGAATTCAAAAGAGAAATGTGTAACACATTTGCTAATATCCTTGGACAGCAGACTGGACACAAGTATCTGTTTTCAGGAGCAGCCAGGAGTGACGCATGGTGAAATGACTTGGTTAGTTACACAGAAGGCAAATGAGAATACCAAACCTTGTACTACAAGAAGCAGCTCATTAAAAGCTCATAGCCTTACTCATCTGCATTAAGTGCCAGACAAGCTATTGTAGCCCAAACAATGCATTTCACATCTGCATGGCTGCAACAGAAGCTAAATTAAAATTGAATTCATAGTTAAATATTTACATTAAACTAGACTTCAAACTGTCCAATTTATGTGCAGCTAAATAGTAAACTCACGGTCAACATTCAGCAAAACAAGGTAACTACGAATCATAACTGAAGGACGTGGCTCACTTGATAATGCTCTACATGTAGGAACCAAGTTTATATACACACACCCACAGATGTGGCAATCACTTACAGCCCCTTGTATGACTGTACACATTAGATTTTTGCTTGTGAAAAAGGGATGAAGAAATACATAAATAATGATCTAGAACTGTATATCTCACTGCCATGAAAACCATATATTGTAACTCAATGTACCTTCCCTTGCCCTCCCAACATCTTAGCTCAAGAATCAGAAAGAAAGAAAGAAAATCAGGAACAGATTTAACTATTTCTCTTATATACTTACAAATTTGGCAAAATAGCAAACTTTGAATTATCAAGCATTTTCAGAAGGATACAAACCTGAAACTCACATGCCTGTCATTATTTAGTCCGCAATCTACAACATTTTGCAGGAATACCACAGATTTTACACAGGACAGGCCAAAATGCCTCATAATTTCTTTGCTCAAAAATTCTGGACAAAGCCAAAAAAATTAAGTGGGGGGGAGTAGAAGGGGACAATCTTAAAATATATTTTTGTATAGTTGCTAACCAGGTAAAGCCATTGGACAAAGTGTCACTTTTCAATGGTGACACGGGAGCAGTCTAATTAGGTGAAGTGCTCAAAGTCACACAGTAGACGAATGGAGATGAAAGAATTTACATCTTATACTGTTAACTACAGGAAACAATTTTCTAATATCTTAGAGCTTTAAGAACTTTTCAATATAGGTATGCATTTTCAGAACCATAAAAGCTATGAAACTGTACATACTGTACACACACACACACACACACACACACACACACACACACACACACACACACACACACACACACACACACATCAGTTACAGCCACTAGTATGACTGTACACCTCAGGTATTGCTTGAGATAAAGTGAATGAATACATTCCTAAATAATAGCCCAGAAATGTATCTAAGCTCACTGCTGTCAGCTCTATACAGTGCAAACTCTCCAGTGCACTCTTAACTTCTTAGCTCAAGAATCAGAATCAAAGACACAAAATTAGGAGCAGATTTTAACTATATCACTAATACACTTAAAAAGTTTCTGAGCATGAGAGCATGGTGCTTGAGAAGGCAAAACAGACTACTATACAGCAAGCAAATTAATTAGATGAAGAACTCAAATTTCTGAAAAGAATAAGTGAGACCTAGAAAAAGGAGGAGGCTTTTCAATCACAAGGTAGCAAATGCATATGTAACAAATGCTGAGTATAAACTCAAAGATAGATTTTTCAGCACAGTTATTGATGCTGCACTGTACTCAGTGAAAGAAAGGCTTACATAACTTGTTGCGCATGGTGTTGTGTTTAGTTTCCTATAATGTAACATTAGTGATGGCAAGTTAATAAAGTTAGCATTTTCATCCATAATAATTCAACTGACATTGAGAGAGGTGAGCTCTTTGAAGGACTGAAAGCCATTTGCCATATTATTCAAAGCATGTGATACTGTTTGGCATCCTGAATTTATGACAAAAGAGCTTTAATGTTGATATCCACACAGATAATGGTAGTATTACACATTTTAACTTTCCCAGTCACTGTGTTCAGACACACAGAGGGGATCCCAATGGGAAGTGGGTGTGCTTCTGGGTTCAGCACTGAGCCCACTCCTGTTCATACTGGTGATGGTCTACAATAGCAAACAGTTTGGAAGGGACAGATCATCAAAGCTGCTGTATGCAGAAATGTGGCACTGCAATCAGGCGAAACATGAACCTCAACAAATGAAAGGGTAATAGAATGCAAAACTGGAGACACAAACGGCACAAGAGTAATGGCAACAAATGTGGAAATTAGAAGAAGCTGATAATTGAGGCAGAAAGGAAAACAGTGAAGCAGGTTAATCATCTTTAAGTATCGGGGGGGGTGTGGCTGAAGAAAAAGGAAATCTGAATGAAGAGGTCAAAGCTAGAGAAGGTCAGGAAGCACAGAAGAAGAAAAGACAGAGGCAATGGGAAGAGAGGGGTAGTGTGCACGTTCTATCACAAAGGCTCAGGTTTCCAGGCTCAGCGGGTTAGTCCTGAATTTCCAGACACTGCTTGCATGTAGCTTGCATGCTCTCCCTGTGTTTGTATAGGATTTTATAGGCATTCTACATTCCTCCCACTCAGCATCAACATCAACCCACTTTTTCTCATGCATGGGGTTGGGGTGTTGTGTCACTTGTCACCATCTCTCCTTATTCAGTGCAACTCTCTTACCTTCTTCAGCAGTCATGCTTGACTGTCACAGGTCTTCTCTCACACAATCCATGTACCTGTTTGCTGGATGCCCTCATTTCCTCTTACCTTCTTTCTATCTGCCCCAAATCTTCTTCGTCAGATTGTTTTCTGCTTTTCTGCACATGTGCCTGAACCACCGTAATCTGTTTTGCTTGATCTTTTCTACAATTGGAGTTACTTTGAATTCTGCTCTCATGTTTTCATTCCTTCATCTGTCCCATAGTGTGCATCCTACCACCCATCTCAGGCACTTCATCTCCCTCACCTCTAGCTTCCTCAACTGCTCTGCCTTGACTGCCCAGGTTTCTGTTCCATACAGTAGTGCTTGTCACACCACTGTTTTGTAAACCTTACCTTTAAGCTTCTTTGGCATTCTTCTGTCATATACTACCAATGATTCTCATTTGCAGCCCCCTCTGATTCTAGCTTTGACCTACTCATTTAGACATCCTTTCTCCATAACCACCCCTCCAAGCCACTTGAAGCTGTTAACCTGTTCCAGTACTTTCTCTTTTATCTGTTCTCAGCTTATTTCCTCCATTTTCTGCCATTATAACTGTCTTATCTGTACTCAGTTTTATCCCATGTACATTCAGTTTGGCATTCCATTCCCCTACCCTGAATGCTGAAGTCCTTGCTCAGAGTCTGCCTGTAATGCCACATCATCTACATACAGCAACTTTGTTGATCTAGCTCCTTTGACCTGTTTGCTAATGTAGTTGGAGGCACAGTGGTGAGCGGTAACATTGTTACCTCACAGCAAAAGATTCCCCAGTTTGATTCTCAGGTGGTGTGCCTTCTATGTGGAGTCTGCATGTCCTCCCTGCATTAGTGTGGGTTTCCTCTGGGTGCTCCTGTTTTCTCCCACGTTTCAAAGACATGCATCTGGAGCATTTCTCCCCTGGCCTCTGCTGAAAATTGGCTTTGTTCCAAGTTGGACTTTCCTGTTAAATAAATAAATAAATAGTCCATCACCAATATGAATAGCAGTGGGCTCAGAGATAAACCCAGATGCACACCCACTCCCACTGGGAACCCCTCTGTAAAACACGAATACTGTTTGTACTTGAGTCATTGGGCTCTTGTACCTAGCTTGTATTAGTTCTACCAATGTTTCTGGGACTTTGAACCACAGCAGGACTGCCCAAATCAACTTTCTTAGGACCTTGTCATTTGCCTTCTCTAAGTCTAGGAATGCCCAACTGCACTCTCATTTCTAACTTCCTCTCAAGTATCTGTCTCACTGCAAGCACTGGGTCAGTTGTGCTGCATCCTGATCTGAATCCAAACTGCTCATTTCCCATATTACTTTCTACCACTCTATGTATTTGTTTATCAGTAACCCTGTCCAGAACTTTAATGAAGTGTGACAGGAGTTTGATACCTCCATACTGCCCACAGTTGAGAATGTCTCCTTTGTTCTTGAATGCTGGCACTATTGTGCTTATTATCCAAGCATCAGGGATACACCTTTCTCTCTACACTGCTATGAGTACCTCAGCAGCCATTTCTCCACATCTCAGCCAGTATCTGCTGTGACCTCATCTGAGCCTGCTTCATTCCCTGACTTTGTCTTCCTTAGTGCTGTTCTAACTTCTTCTAGGATGGGCTCCTCTTTTCCTCTCACTGTAGGCTGTATCTGTCAAGTTTTCTTCATTCAGAAGCTGCTGGATGTACTCCTTCCACCTGCCTTTGACTGGTGAGCAGGTTGTTGCTGGCTTCCCTTATGAAGGGTATCTGACTATCTTCTTTATCTTACTGCCCTTGCCTTGCAACCTGATAGAGTTTCCTTGTGCCATCCACTAAGTCAATTTCCAGAAAAATATGTTTCCCTTGTTCTTTGTGGTTGCAACTGCTCTCTTTGCCTGTTTGTTAGCCAGCCAATATTCCTTCCTTACCTGGTCTGCTTTTCTAGCTCCTATTTTTTCCTGCATTTCTTCTTTCTTTTGATGACTTCCTGGACTTCTGCATTCCACCACTAGTTTTCCATGCCTGGCTCAACCACATACCTGTTCTGTAGCCCTTACACATGCTGTTTTGAGGTGCTGCCATTCTTCTTCAACTCCAACTATTTCCTCTTTTTCTTGAGGTGCTAGAGCCCTGAGTAATTCCTTGAACTGTTGTGCTTTCATTCTTAGCTGAGTCTGAGATAGAAACACTGAGGACATTTTTTGGAAGTGGGAGGAACCCCACAGAGACAGAAGGAGAATGTGCAAACTCCAAACAGGCAAACAGGTATTGGTCAGAGGTCAGAATCAAACTTTGTACCTTGTGCATGGAAAGTGAAGACCTTAACCATTATGCCAACTGGTCCTCTCACTAATCTTCCAAATATATACGGGTTGACTGGCTACATAAGCTATTCATATATATTACATTTACCATTGCCCTTGTGGCTTTGGTGATGGCTAAAATAGTCTATGATAACCAAATTGCTTATCTGGTTAACAAATGAATAATAAAAATAAATAAAAAAAGTATGACTAGAAGAGAGGAGGTAAGAGGGTAAGGTTAATGAGGTTAGAGTTAATATATCCTTTCAGAATAAGATTTTTTGATATATGTATGTATATATATATATATATATATATATATATATATATATATATATATATATATATATATATGAATGTGTGGATTCACTTCATAATCTCGAAATACTGAAACATAGAATTTCAGTATCTCGAAACTATGAAACCGAATCCACAAAACACCGAAACTACAAAACCCCAAGCCCAAAACTGTAAAATTCAAAACACCGAACAAACCGCATACGCTACACCATATATACACCACAACACCCACATCCCAACATAAACAAACAAAAACTACACACATACACAACTCATACACACATAAGCAGGGGGGCAAGTCCCCCTGCACCCCCCCACCCCCTACTTATATATATACTAACTCCGAGATCGCACAAACAGGAAACAAAAGCAAACTCACACATGCACATTCTCCAGTCCCTCACACACACATCAAACATATCAGCACACTCAAACACACTCTAACCCCCACTCAAATCCCTTACAAAACACTCACTTACCTGACAAAATACCTAGATCCACGCACGGCACAGCGCACCATAAACACACAATCCCGGACATCACATAGAGTAAGGCCATAACCACGAATCTGAGATATTTGAATTCGCGATTATGAACTTTCGCTATTTTAAACATTCGGATTTATAGTCTCGAGATACTGAAATTCGACATTTCAGTATTTTGAGATTGTAAACGGCTCCTATATATATATATGTATATATATATATGTATTTTATATATATATATATATATAGAGAGAGAGAGACAGGAAGGGAGATAGGGGCTAAAAAATAAAGAAGGAAGTATATGGCTGCAGAAGAATATTCCACGGTTTTGGCTTGGGTGGGGCCTACTACTTTACGCTATTATTGCACTAGAAAGGCTTTTATATGTGGATTGATTTTAAAAGGATGTTGTGAAGATTAATTTACTCTGTGTACCGAAGCAATGCACTTTGGAACCAAATTAAGGTACACAACAACTGGATTAACTCCCATTGCAGTCAGAAGGCAACAGAAACTCTTCAGCATTACAAGTAACCATGCCAGGCTAAACCCCAGTATCACTCCAAAGGAACAAGAAACACAGCCAAAGACAGGACCTCAAATAGAAGCTATTCAGAAGAAGTCCCATGTAATTTCATTGGGGACGAAAGCGCGTAATGTTCTTGTGGTTGTATCCAATAAAGATAAATGCTTCTATTTGAGATCCTGTCTTTGGATGCATTTCTTGTTCCTTTGGAGTCTTATTGTGTGTTCCTGGTTCTCTAAACCCCCAATATCAGCCAACAAAAGGGTGTGGGCTAAGGCCAAAGTAAATATTTTGCTATTCTGGTTCAGTGACATATCTGTCTTCATTTTCCCTGAATGGAGAACTGCCATTGGTAAAAGGGTCCCTCTCCCAACTAGAATACGGTCTCCTTATGATGACCACTGCATCAAAAAATCTCAGAGCTCTATATATTGCTTACAATAACAATTGTAGATTGATCACTATAGCTTCCAAAAGAGAATACCACTGCTAAATGGTTATCCGTGGAACTCAAAATCACTTTCTTGTAGCAGTCTAGTCTTCAGACTCACTAACCTTAACTCATTCTCATTCATGACAATCAGACTGCATGACAAAACCACCCCCTACAACTTTAGATCACCCCCAGTACATACCCCTACTCTTTAAGCATTTCATTCAAAGCTTGCCTCTAAAATCTGGGCAACCATTCCTACCTATATAAAATCCCTTATGCCCTTTCTTAAATTTCACTCAGAAGTAAAGCCCTTCTTATGCAAACAAGCAAAATGTAAGTGATTCCTTAATAGTGGAATCACATACCCTCACTCAAACCCCCTCCTGTCCTTTCTGCACAGGTTCTATGTGTGTTATATTTTAATTATAATTGTTTATTTATTTATATTATTTCTTATTTACCATTTGTTGACTGGGTTTGTCCCACTAGGCTGGTAACCTCTTTTCAGACAAGACTTGGGGTAGTATTTATACTACTACAGGAAATTTGGCCATCACATTGAACATCCCATACTCTTTTCAGTAGGTGCCATGGGATGTTTTATATCTACCTGAACTACCATCAACTCAAGCAGATGGGGCCGCAGTTTAATCTCTCATCCAAAGGACAACACACTCAGGACTGCAGCAACCCCCTAATGCTGCACTGTAGTGTCAGCAATCCAGTCACCTGGAGTAGGAATAGAACCACAGCCTTCTGGTCTTCCAGCACTAAAGGTGAGAGTGAGCTACCTTTTGTACCATCTGTTGAGCCATCGGGTGCATATTCTGTCTGACAATGTTACAGATATACTATGACTACTGTGTGTAACCGTAATGGTTTACCAATGTATATTCTGTCTGATAATGTTACAGATATAGTATGACTACTGTGTGTAACCATAACGGTTTACCTATGTATATTCTGTCTGACAATGTTACAGATATACTATGACTACTGTGTGTAACCCTAATGGTTTACCAATGTATATTCTGTCTGACAATGTTACAGATATACTATGACTACTGTGTGTAATCGTAATGCTTTACCAATGTATATTCTGTCTGACAATGTTGCAGATATACTATGACTACTGTGTGTAACCGTAATGGTTTACCAATGTATATTCTGCCTGACAATGTTACAGATATACTATGACTACTGTGTGTAACCATAATGGTTTCCCAATGTATATTTTGTCTGACAATGTTACAGGTATACTATGACTAATGTGTGTAACCGTAATGCTTTACCAATGTATATTCTGTCTGACAATGTTACAGATATGCTATGACTGCTGTGTGTAACCGTAACGGTTTACCAATGTATATTCTGTCTGACAATGTTACAGATATACAAGAGTGCTGTGTGTAACCATAATGGTTTACCAATTTATATTCTGTCTGACAATGTTACAGGTATACTATGACTACTGTGTGTAACCATAATGGTTTACCAATGTATATTCTATCTGATAATGTTACAAATATACTATGACTACTGTGTGTAACCGTAACGGTTTACCAATGTATATTCTATCTGACAATGTTACAGATATACAAGAGTGCTGCGTGTAACCATAATGGTTTACCAATTTATATTCTGACAATGTTACAGATATACTATGACTACTGTGTGTAACCATAATGGTTTACCAATGTATATTCTGTCTGACAATGTTACAGATATACTATGACTACTGTGTGCAACTGTAATGGTTTACCAATGTATATTCTGTCTGACAATGTTACAGATATACTATGACTACTGTGTGTAACTGTAATGATTTATCAATGTATATTCCGTCTGACAATGTTACAGATATACTATGACTACTGTGTGTAACCGTAATGATTTACCAATGTATATTCTGTCTGACAGTGTTACAGATATACTATGACTACTGTGTGTAACCATAATGGTTTACCAATGTATATTCTATCTGACAATGTTACAGATATACTGTGACTACTGTATGTAACTGTAATGGTTTACCAATGTATATTCTGTCTGATAATGATGATATCACACTCAGATTGCTGTGTTTTATTTGATCTGATTGGAAGTTCCACATATCCCCGGGCTGTGCCTGAAAATGGTCCAGTAGGATATGCGCTAATACAACAAAAATGAATATTCTGCTGATGGGAGCATAAGCTCGGTAACTTTCCTCTCTAAATCATCCTTAGCATAGGTAATCAAAAAAAAAATAATCAAAATAATCACAACTACATTTTTCCTTACAGCATAAAAAACTAACAGAAGAAAAAGTACATTCTTCACCTCAAATGGTGCCTAGATACAAAAAAAAGATAATCGGTTATATAGCTAATGTGACTCCAGGGAGATCTAGCATGTGGCAGCATGAAATGAGATGGTTGACAGTCCAGCCCGCTTTGCTTATGATGCCCTTCACTTCTCTTTTCAAGGCTTCTGCATACTGGCCAAAGTCTTTGCCCAAATTACTTTTTAGGCAGAGTCTGTTTGATTGGCATTCTTGCATAACTAACATATCAATTCTGAAATTAGAAAGCATTAAGATGGCTCTCCTCAATGCCAGAAGTCTAATCAATAAATTTCCTGATCTTGAGGAACTTCTGCATTTGGAAAACATTTGTCTCTGTAGTTGTTGAAATTTAGTTTAAATGCAAAGAGAACACTCCTTCAATAATAGGATTTTTTGCTTTACATGCCTTCTGACTCAATGGTTACAGTGGTGGAATCTCCATATTTGTCAAGGAACACATTACCTCCTGGCAGATCCCTAGGACTCGCAAACGAAACTAATTGAACTATAAGTTACTCTTGATAGCATTAATTATCAGGCTATCAGCTACTAGCTTGCTACAGAATGTATATATTTTGTCCCCTGATAAGCATATAGGATTTATCAGTGCTCAAAATGATTGACCTGTTAGCAAAACTGCAGTATTTTGGGTGACTTTATCTACCCTTTAATAAACTGGGACACCTATTCCTCCAGTATGGGTTATATCCAAAACTTCATTGCCTTAATAAACAAATATTCTCTTGAGCAGTTGGTAAATGGAGGACACACCATTCTTGACACAGTTCTTAAAAATATGGCCAGCTCTTAAAGATTTGTTTACGAGGAAAGTCCGACTTGGAACAAAGCCAATTTTCAGCAGAGGTCCGGGGAGAAATGCTCCTGACACATGTTTTTGTAACATGGGAGGATACCATGGCACCCAGAGAAAACCCCCACAAATGCAAGGAGGACATGCAGTCTCCGCACAGAAGGCACCCCAGCCGAGAATCTAACCATAAAACCTCTTGCTGTGAGGGGACAATGCTACCGCTGCACCACTGTGCCATCCTGTTGTAATAATCTTCTGGTATTTCATTCTTGAGTGAAGGCTGACTGCAGTCTTGTGACCTTCTTCTTTAAATTCTCAAAAAACCCCTACCAAGCCTCATTGCATTTAAAGACTACACCTGTGCCAACATCAACCTGCTTTACAATGAAATATCAAAATTTACCTATGACTGCACCTTTCTTGACCATGATACAATAAGATTTGTCAAGGAATTCTACACCCATTCAGAAAAATGCATAGAAGTAGCAGTCTCATTCTCTACCAGAGCCAAGTATCACAAGAAATTAAGAAACAAACCCCCCCGGAAGTCCAATGCCATAAATAAACTAAGCTACAATAAAGAAACTCCTTCAGATATTTAGCATATCCAAAAACTATTTTCCCAAGGGATTAACAAAATAAAAATGAACACTATCAGATCCTCTGAATGAGCCCATGAACCTAGACTGGCCTCTGAATCTAAACATAATTCTAAATCCTACTTAAGCTATGTTAGAAAACTAAGAAACAATACATTGCTCTGAGCTTATTCATAATGATACCCCCTAACCCCCTATTCTGACCCAATTGATATTGCTAATATCCTTGCAAACAAATTTTATGCCAATATAACCCATTAGACTTCTATCTGAAGCACTGAAATATCTGAACCCTTTACTCCTCCAGTTATCTGTAAAGATCATTTACTGAAGGTGCTAGCCAAGGCTAAAAATACTTCATCCATAGGAAAAGACAATATACCTGGTTGCTTAGGTAATAGTGCTTGACATGCCCTTGCAGACACCTTGTTTTAACTAGAAAACAACCACACACTGCCAGATATGCCAATAAGCTCCAAAATTTCAAAAAACCCCCACAGAGTTTCTCTAAAGACTGTTGTTTTAATAAAACACAAAATCCTCTTAGCGCCTCGGCATATAGCCTTTACAGAGTAAAAAACTAGTACACATAAAAAACACTTATATATACACCTTAGTTAATTAATATCAATTAAATGCAATTAAACCATTAACTACCATTACACCTAAATAAAAACCTTCAAATTCCACCCCAAATTCAAACCCCTTGGAGCAAGGGTATCATATTTCAAGATAAAGAAAAAAGAAAAAAAAAAAAGAAAAAGAAAAAAGGAGACTGAGTGTATGTAGTAAATTTGATAATAAAAAGATGTATTTTGTTATGATGTATAGTCGTTTTAGTGACACGGTGATAAAAATAGTTATTATTGGAATTTTTTTGGTTAAACATAAAGATTTCCAGAATCTATTGGCTGGAATACCAAGTATTACATTTAAAAGAGGAAGAAGCATTGGTGATATGATTATACATGGAAAATGTATTATGCCAGAAGTATTTATTAGTAGATATGTCATAAACTTATATCCCCCATTTAGAGGTACAAGGTCACATGGTAAATGTTGCACTTGTAAGTATGTAGTACCATTTTCTGAATGTATAAATGGTGTGAAGTATGAGGCAAAAGACACCTATAGTTGTGAAACTGTGGGAATTATATATGTTATTAGGTGTCCTTGTGATAAATTCTATGTTGGGGGGGGAGTAAGCGGGCTTTTAAAACCCGCTTACAGGAACATCTTAGAGACATAAGAAAAGGGAGACAAGAAAGCCCAATTGTTTGCCATTTTCAAGAATTCCATCCAAGTGATGAAAGCAGATTAACTGCTATTATTTTGGATCAAGTAAAATGTGGTCCATATAATAAACAAAGTTTAAAGAAAAAACTGTTATACAAAGAAACAGTCTTTATCTTGAAATATGATACCCTTGCTCCAAGGGGGTTGAATATAGAGTGTAATTGGAAGGTTTTTAGTTAGGTGTAATGGTATTTAATTGTTTACTTGTATTTAATTGATGTTAATTAACTAAGGTGTATATATGTGTTTTTTTATGTGTACTAGTTTTTTTACTCTGTAAAGGCTATACGCCGAGGCGCTAAGAGGATTTTGTGTTTTATTAAAACAACAGTCTTTGGAGAAACTCTGTGTTTTTTTTTTTTACATTTTGGAGCTTAGTGGGATATCTGGCAGTGTGTGGTTGTTTTCTCTTTTCCTTTTTGGACTGTGGTATTGGACCTTGTTTTAACTATTTAACCTAAATTTAGCTATTTATTTTGTCCCTGATGATTGACATACTGCTGTGGTGAAGCCCCCCCCCCCTGCCCTAGGTAGCCTTGCTACTGACCTGAGTAATTACAGACCTGTCAACCTTACAAGCTACATAAACTATGATATCAAGAGTCTTATTAGAATTCACCCCCAACAGTTTGGCTTTGTGAAGAGTAGTTGCATCTCACTCAACATAGCAATTAGAATGGTACCAAAGGCCTGAAGTCCCAAAGCTACCAACAGAGGTGGAAAGCATTATTGCTTTATTCAGTGACTTACGGAGTTCTGAAGGGAGATTTCTCTATCATTTACAGCAGCATTAGAGACCCATTTGTCCTGGACTATATGTATCACTGCAAGTCTAATATCTCCACCAATATAAGAATGAGGTACCTAAATCTTCACCAATAGATAAAACATAGTGAAGGGACAGGTATATAACCCAGCATCTCTTTAACCTCTGGAATAACCTTCTCCTGCATGTTAAGCAGTGCAACTCACTCTTCCTTAACACAGAAGTAAGTTGACTGAAACGGCAGCCACACATTTACTCTGGGATTGACTGGTATGGCCCTCCTGGAGAATAGAGGTGCGTCATGATAGAGGGTACTAGCAAGGCATGAATGGTCATAAGACTTAGTGGTCTTTGAATATGAATGAAATCTGGGTCAATATTACCAAATCAAAATGTGAGATAACCGAACACCTAAACATTGACACATTAAGATCGAACTACCAAAACTACGAATGGCCACTTCAGCGAATTTTTTTCTGGGGCCGTAGCCAGGAACTTGCCCTTTTATCCACTGTAGAGCGATCTCGGAGTTGGTATATTTAGTTAGGGTTGGGGTGTGGGGGGTGAAGCCCCCCCACTTTCATAGGGTATTGCAGTTTGGGTTTTGGCCGGCCAATCGATTTTTTTTCCCCTGGGAAAAAAATTCACTGAAGTGACCATTCATAGTTTTTGTGGTTAGATCTTAATGTGTCGATGTTTAGGTGTTCGGTTATTTCACATTTCAGTTTAGTAATATAGACCCTGAAATCTATGAAATCTAAAGTATGTCTTCTCAGTTTCTGTCCTATACCATATTTCCTTTTTTACTAACTAATGAATCATATCAGATTTCACACTCATCCTACTCACACCGGGTGCCTTATTCTACACCTTTTTATCCCATACTCTTCCTTATGTACAGATGCTTTCCTCCCCCTTTTTGACTCCTTATTTTCTATACTATCAAAGTGTCACATACGACTACCTCCAGTAATATCCTGCTTTGTTCTCTCTATCCTGATTCACACCATTTTATATCCCTTTTCACCTAGGCTTGTTAGACTGATGGGTTTGTAATTCCCTGGGTTGGTTGATGGTCTGCCCTTGTGAAGGAGAATGGCTGTTGTGGCCTCCATTTACTTGGACTGTAGCCTGTTTCAAGAGTACCTCAAGTGGGCCGGATAGGTCATGTTTTAGACTGTTTAGGACGCAACTGGGGATGTTTTCGGGACCTATGGGAGTGGTCTTCTTGGCTTTAGTGAGTGCTATAAACACCTGGTCCCTGCTAATAGTTGGAGGAAGTATGTTAGAGGGGATTTGGCCTGCCGGATCTTGGGGGAGTGTGGGTGGGGCGGTGAAGTTTGATATGAGTTTATCAGCCAGTAGATGATTTGCTATGTCACCCTGATCAGTGAAGGTATTGCCATTCACCCCAGTTCAGCACACTGCTGTGTGTTACATTTAAGGTTCTGGACATAGCTGAAGAAGGCCTTGTGATTGTCCTTAGCTTGTGAGGCTATCCTGACCTAATAGTTGGCCTTGTTGGACTTAGACCTCTTATTTTCTTCTTTAGTATAAGAGAACACTTGTCTTTATGGGAGTTGCTCCTCCTGATATTGGCCATGTGTTTTATTATTTTATTATGCATCCTATTTAGGTGAGGATTCCACCAATGGGGTTTGTTTTTAGTGTTTGTTTTGGGTTTGCATCTAGGAGTTACGGCAGCCTCTATGCAGCCATTCACATGGTTTTGTACAGGGACTCTGAATAATTCTGCATAGGTAGCTGTGGTCTCTGGGCTAGGGGGAGCCTTGAATCTTGACAATGTAGTTTGTCTCATAATACTTCTTAACTGTTACTGGTTTATCTGGGTTTTCCAGGTTGATTTTTACTTCAAAGAAGACAGCTTTGTGATCCCACCTCACCAGTGAGGATATGACATGGGGGATGGGGGTGGGTGGGGGGGGTGAGGGTGTAATGTTCTTACATGGTGTTGATGACCAGATCCAGTATGTTTGATCCTCTGGTCTGTGACTGGGCCCAGTGTTGACAGTAAACAGGGTAATGAGTAATCCCTCACTGAGTCTCAGATGGCAGAGACTACATGCATGATTACCTAATCCTGTCTCTCAACCTGCTGTTTCCCTCTTTTTTGTGTCCATGCCAACCCCTGTTGTTCAGGCACCATTGTCCTCACCATTGTTTTCCCTGTGTTTATCTGATGTCTCCTTCACTATTGTGTTCTTCCTTCCACATTGTGTTACTCGCACCCTGTCAGCATGTCTGTCTTCCCTGCTACCTAACCTGCCTTCCTCTTACTTCCCTTCCTTCCTTCCCCAACAATCTCTTCTCTTCATAAAAATAAAATTAATATCAGTCCCACAAAAAAGTATTGCCATTCTACCCCACCAAAATCCTGCTAATTTCTTATTTGCTCACCTTCTTTTGTACCCTCTGCTTGCTTCCCTTTCATCTCTTTCCTGCACTACCATTTTCAACCTTTAATTTGGTGAAAAAAATAAATGCACCACACACATGCCCAAAAGGGGCTTCCAAATCATTTATCTTTTTGTGTCTGTACTGTGAGTGATGGGTCACAAAGACCAGTTGATGCCCATGTACAACCAATGAGAAAAGGTGCTGCTCATTGTCTAGAAGCAATGAAGTCCCATTGATGCCATGTCCTACATATATTGGCCTCATCTGCATTGGTTGTGCATCAGGGTACAAATATGAAATATGGTAAAGCATAAGCCTTTAGTCTGGCTGCTTCCATGGCTCAGCTGTTCCTGAAGTGATTTGCAGAATGTCAGTACACAGAATTAAGGGTTAAAATCATCTCAGGTTTATATGTTTTTTCTTTCACTTTTCTGCTTCCACTCAATATATGGGTAACACTCAACTGTTATGTGCTTCCCTGACTCCTTCAGTGTGGCTGCTTCTCTGCTTGTCCTTGTAAATGCAGTGTTCGTCAGGATATCACTGAAGAGGGTAATGGATTCATTCTCTCCAGGACTGGCTTTTTTTTCTGCCTCCAGTCTGCTAATGTGTACAGATCACTTGCTATGTGCTTGACTGACACCTTTATTAGTTCTATTTGTATATAAAGTGCTTATTAAAGTGTCAGCATACAGAGCGTAGGGTTCATATTCCTTAAGGGTTATATTATATATATTTTCTCCTTCCAGTCTGCAAATGTGTAACAATCAACTGCTGTGTTTCACTGATGCCACCAGTATGACTCCATCACTTGCTCTGCTTGGATATGAAGTGCTTAATAGAGTATCAGTGAACAGAGTGCAGGGTTCAAATTCTCCCATGACTGTAGTTGCCTTTTTTATAACATTTTCATTATAGTACAGGTACAGTGATCAACCTGTGCTAATGTCATAACTGGTTTCAGTTGATAATCTTGTTACTTTTTTGTACCTCACTTAGCCTCTGTGCTTTTCACAATTTTTAGCTTTATATAGTTCTGTTTGTTTTTGTCTGCATGTATCATACCCCTGTCTCCATTGTCTTCTGTATCCCTGGATTTGTTACTGCCTTCCTTTGCAGTCTTGTGGTCATTATATGTGTGCTTCTGTGGCCCTGTTCATGCATCTACCCTCCAACCTTCAACATATTTCCACTAATTCCTTTCCAACACATTTCTCTGCATATATGCATTCTTGAATTACAACACTAGATGTGCACACATGCTAACTGTGCATGCAGCTGCATGATGACTACCCTACAGGCTGGTGTTTACCACAGCTTCTCGTAAATTACTGGGGCCATGAAAGAGTCCACTATCTTCCTGCAGGTCTCTACTACAGCTATGGCTTGTTGCACATGCTTGTATGATCACATGCATTCCTAATGAGGTTTGGGCTCATCACGCACTAACAGTAGATAGTGCTGACTTGGCCACGATCGCAGATGCATTGTTTCTGAATCTCCAGGATTGTTTTTATATTTTTGCATTCAAATAAGTTCCCTTTCAAAACTTGCGACATACCTTCTGTCATCTAACTAACATCTTTGCACTAAAAGCACCACTCCAATTAGTTTTACACAGTGACTATTTTGCTTCCATATATTCTGCTTATTAATCTTCTGTGCATTGGTTTAGATTTCAGCTTGGCAGAACTAAAGCAGTAGTTTAACCTTTTTAACATCATGGTCACTGCACATCAAAGGTGGTAACATTTGACAGGAAGTAACAATTGTCTCCTTAAACACAAACAAATTCCAGTATGTTCCATTTCCTGGTAGGTTTATTTGCAATCTGTAACAACTGTGTTCCTGAACATACATTTTAATTAATTTCTTTACTAATGCTGTAGAATCAATATTATTCCAGGCTGCTGCTGCTGGAAAATTTAAGACCCTGGCCATCATGATTGCCCCTCTTATGTTTCATGGAAGAAATAAATGAATTCTTGTAGGTCATCAGCACTTGATTTTGGTGGTTTATACACCCCAACAATTGTAATCTGCTCCACGGCTGTCTTTATTGCCACAATTATACAATCTACAGTATTGGTGTTATCATCAGAGATGTAATAATCACAGGTCTCGTAACAATTTTTAATCTCTACCATAACACCTCCACCTGATTTTTGTTAAAATTGTCTGTTACAGAAACAAAAAAAAAAAACATCCTAACATAACATTTGTGTTCATTATCCATCTTTCACAAACAATAATAACATAAATTGTATGTGAATGTAGCACATTTTCAGAAAGAAAGCACAGATAAATCAAATGTCACTATCTGTGGACTGCTAAATTCCAGACCTGGCAAAAATCTTGTCCTGTGTTAGTCAAATATTGTAATATATCTACTGCAAAAACTTCCTCCCTTGTTTTAACAAGTGGACTCTGTTCTGTGTACGTACTTAGCTATAGTAGGGACTGTTTTTTTCAAATAGGTATTCATCCTAAAAATATTTTCATTCATGCTAACTTGATTCTCCTTTCTAGGTCATGTGTCCTGTCCGTGAACTAGTTGACTATCCATCTGGTGACGTAGGGATTTATGCCAAGTTTTGTGAGTTTATTTAGAATACCTGAGTGGAGAATTGTGTCACATGCCTTGGTCAGGTTGAGATAGACAGTATTTACTGTTTTGCCATCATCCATAGCCTTAGTGACTTTCAAGGAAATCTACCAGATTCGGTAGGCATGACCTGCCCTTGACAAAGCCTAGTCAAATTTATGGGTCTGTAATTTCCTGGGTCAGTAGATGGTCCCCTTTTATGCAAAGGGATGACTGTTGCGGTACTTTACTGTATCAGGACAAAGCCAGATACTAATGAGCTTGATAAGTCCTGATTTAAGCTGTTTAAGAGGCAACTTGGTATATTGTCAGACCCCACTGACGCTATGTTTTTACCTTTAGAGAGCACAGTGGACACCTGTTCTTTGGTGATAATTGGCCATGGAGTGGTGGAGAGTATTTCTTAGAGGAGAACTGGGGGTAATGGGGAGGTGAAATTTGAGATGAATTTGTCAGTCAGCAGATTTGCTATATCTTCTGGCTGAGTATAGGTGATGCCATCTACAACTAATTCTGTACATTGTTGGGTGTTGCTCTTAAGATTGTGGACATAACTGAAAACATGCCTTATGGTTATTATTAGCTTTACTCCAAAGTCTGCTTTCAGAGACTTGACTAGTTCTCTGATTCACTTGTTTAGACTAATGAGGGAGTTCTTACTCTGTTGTGCACACTCCTTCTTACTTCTAGACAGACTTCTAGACAGCGTTTTCTTTCTTTTGTTGTACACCCTATTAAAACAAGGGGTCCACCAGGCTTGTTATTGCAATTTGACCTGGGTTTTTTTTTGGTCTGGTACTGTTTCTCTGCAGTTATTTATATGGTCATACAGAGCTTTTATGTATGCCTCTGCATAGGTTTCTGTGTTTTCTATATTTGGGGAAGCTTGGAAACTAGGTATACCATTCCTTAATAGAGAGGTTCTTAAAGTTTTTGAGATTAGGTGGGAGATTAGCTTTACCTTTATTTCAAGGGAGATGGCTTTGTGATCTGATCTTACCAGGGAGGACATCACACTGAGGGGGGGGGGGGTTGCCGCACTCTTCCATATTTGTGAGTACCAGATCTAGGAGTGCAGACTAGCAGCTCCAGGGTATTTGAATTTACAGAGTCAAGAAATCTTTGGACCTGCATGTTAATGGTCATGTATGCCTTCCAGTTAATGGAGGGGTTGTTAAAATCATCCATGAGTATGGTGTTGGGCTGGATGGTGAGTGATTCTAGTAACTTTAGGTATGATGTACAGGCTTCCTGGTTCATGGTTGGGGACCTGTAGCAAACAAGAACATGGTAATGGATTTTTCCTGTGGTTAGTTGGACATAGAGTAGTTCAAGCATGTCACATTGTTTGACCAGCCTTGAGATGTACTTATCATTTATGTAAATAGATATACCTCTACGTTATGCTCTTTCATATTCAGTGAGTGGTTGGAATGTATGAAAGGTATTATAGTCATGTACTGCTTGAGCACTTTCTGTGGCTTTGAACCATGTTTCAGTAACTACACAGATGTCAGCATTCTCCAGGGTGAGGAGAGCTTCCAAGGAGTGCAATTTTTTGTTTGGGCTCCTATCACTGAGCAATAACACCTTTAGCCTGTCCTGAGCAACATTTGTTATGCTGGAAGGTTTGTCTGTTTGGCAATGCCTAAAAGCGGTACTATAAGGGTGGATAATGTTTTGCCCAATATCCAAATGCCTAGAGGTGACAGATGAAGACCATCCCTGGCAAAGCAGCATGGCCTGTCAACCATGCCCTCCTACGCTGACAAGTATTTGACCCCTTTGGAATGACAGTAGTAACTAAGCCAATTGTTAAAGTTGATCACTTTCTTCTGGTATTGTGGCATCATCCTTGGAGATGGTAGAATTCTGATCAGTGCTAGGCTCATACCTGCCTGTGACACATATTCTGAGAGCTCAATCATGTCTCTGTTCATATAGTCCAAGGAAGTATGTCTCAGGCCATTCATGCCCACATGTACTAATACTGAGTCACACTGATACTTAGGGGTATGTGGCCTGAATGCTTGTGTGATCTGGCAAATCCTGGCCCTTGACAGGCAGCTAACTCTAACCTTCACCTTATCCAGCCTGGTAAGAGGGACATCAATGTGTCCCACAATGGAGTCTCCTATAACCAGAATATTGGGTTGTGGAGTGTTTCACCTTATGGGCTTGGTAGTTGAGGGACAATGACATATGGCTTTATGTGCTGTGATGGGAATTGTCTTGTTTGTGTACATGTGGAGTTTCTGAGGACTGCACCTAAGAGGCCCTTGAGGTTTGGGTAAGTTACATATGAGCACTTCCGCATATGTGGGTCTATGTGTCTGGTCCTTTGTGGGTGTGGTGAGTGATGTGTGTGAGTCACTAACAACATGTTTGTTGTTTTTTTGTGTCTGTATTTAAGAGTCTAGCTTCCAGTGTTAATGTATAACTACATCTTACACATGCAGTATTTTTCTGTTCAAAAATTAAGTGGTTGTTAATGTACATATGGCAACTCTTACATTGCCACAGGATACCCATGTAGAACAAACTGGATGCAGAGATAGCAGGAAAGTGCACATCCATGGTTGCAGGTCCTAATGTGTACTTGAAAGGAATAGGAGTGGATGGTATTTGTAACTCGATGAGGGAAGAGTGCTTACTTGGTGTAATCTGCAGCTAATCTAACCAGCAATGCTGTCCTGCATCAAGTCAGATGCTCTCTGAACAGTCATAGTCCTGGGTGCTATAATAAAGAAACTAGCACAGTAAACTTTCACATTATAATGAGAATAAGAAATGTTTCTAGATGTTTGTATCTGTATAGGGCACTGGCACAGCTCCATGCAAATGTGCTGAATTTGTACCAGCACTGGAAATACAGAAAGCTGACCACTGAGCCGTCTAGCCAATATAATTACTACACTTAGAGCCCTTTTATGTGCTTCCCTGCTCAGATGGACCAGGTAAACACCTACTGCTACTAGATAAATCATCGCAGTCCTCCTAATGTAAAAGCACAGTAAAAGAGTATCTGGAGTGAAATGCTACCACAAACAAACTTAAAGATACAGACACAGCAGTGTACTTTAAACAGCTTATAAAAGTATGATAATTCAATAAAAGTACTTTCCTTTGTAGAAATGAGCCAAGAACCACTCAATTGTACAGAATTTATAAAAGCACTAAAAACAAGATAAGCTGACTAATAAGCCCTCCAGACAATAAAACAACTACATGCAGGAATCTGTAGTGTGTTTCCCCAGCCTATACAGAACAGGCTACCACACACTGTCACTAGATGGAAAATCCACTCTCTTCTTGATGTAAAAGTGCAGAAAAGTGCTTGCTAGAGTATAAAAATACTCTATTTTATCAAACAGCTAGTTAAATAATGAATTCATCGCAAGTAAATTAGTAGAGCAAACAATAAGAGGCAAAATGCACTTTTTTAAAATAAGCAGAAAGAAAGGCAAATAAATAATTAAAGATATAAACAGCAGTGTAGAAATGGAGGACCTTAGGGCAGGCTTCTTAAAATCACCATGTTTAAAAGGCAATTAAAGAAATGTGAGTATGTGCATGACAAATAACTAGCAGGGAGTCACCAACAGTGCTTGTAGTTTTTGCAGGCCTTGAGTCTTATTAGAAAAGACAAAGACCCAGAAATTCTCTATGTATTTAAGTATCACTCAAGAAACAAATTAACTGATGAAAAAACGTGGAATGTGTAGCCTAGGTAATTTAAGTATATATCAGCCACATAGAACAAAAGCACCAGGCCAAGCCTAGCTCTTCAAACAGAAAACAAAAATGGAGAAGGTAAAACAGAAAGCAACTCTATTAGTTTAAGCATCTCACAAACAAAAAATATAGATTTACTTTCCTCACCCAGCAAGGAGTCACCAACAGTGCTTGTAGTTTTTGCAGGTCTTGAGTCTTATCAGAAAAGGCAAAGACCCAGAAATTACCTTTGTATTTAAGCATCACTCAAAAAAGAAATTAACCAATGAAAAAAATATGTGAAATGTGCAGCCTAGGTAATTTGAGTGTCTATTAGCCACACAGAACAAAAAACACAAGCCCAAGTAGATCTCCTATACTTCCTTCCCTAACACATTTTTCTGCTTATATGTATCCTGTCTCCTCTTTTTACTTACAGGAATTATATTTAATCCTTTCAAAGTCAGTTTAGATTTTTTTCCTTTTAGTCTGCCCCTTGCCTCTTTTTCTGCCTTCTTTGTTGGGACAATGATATGTGTCTGCAGACTGATTTTTTTTTTAATTGAACAATTGAACAGTGTTATTCCTTCTGATATGTGGGCATTGTATATCAAAGCATTGTCCTTTTGTTTACTTTATTTACCTTTTGCATTATAGACATCATTCAATGTATTCTTCTTGGTTATTTGTTGTGAACTTCTCCCTTTCTTTCTTTCTTTCTTTCTTTCTTTCTTTCTTTCTTTCTTTCGTTCTTTTCTTCTTTTACTTGTTTTGAATTTGTAGATTGCTGTAAGTTTATATCTTAAATTTCAAAGTTGTCATCTGTAGTATCATACTTAATAGGGAACCTCTGAGATTGCTCTAGTAGCTGCATATGCCTGGTTAGGTACAAACTGAAGGAAGTACTGTAATATATGATTGGTTTGATAAGAGCAGAGTACAGTGTAGTAACTGCCTCATGTTCACTGACAACCCTCTGCTCCTAGACCACACAAACTCAACATGTGGGAGATGCAACTTTACTAAGAAACTTGAATCTATGCTCTCTCACACACCATTCAGTACATATGACAATGAGTGGGTTGTCAGCATGCACACCTCACCTCCTACTCCACCCAAACCTACATCACACATACCTACATATGCGGAGGTCCTCACCAGAAACATACTTAAACACCAGAGACCTCTTAAATACAAACGCAAGCATGCTACACATAATACTTCCTCTGCAGAACACAATAAACATAATAGCTCACATACCAGTGTTTCACCTGCCAAGCCCTTAAGGCAAAACATGAAACCAAACATATTAGTCATAGGTGATTCCATTGTTAAACACACAGATGTCCCTCTCACCAGGCTGGATAAGGAGAAGGTCATGGTCAACTGTCTGTCAGGTGCCAGGATCTGCCATATCACACATGCACTCAGGTCTCTCAACAACAGGTGCTGTTATGACTCTGTCATAGTCCATGTTGGTGTGAATGACTTGAGATGTACCTCTCTGGACTGTATGAAGAGAGACATAATTGAGCTCTCAGACTATGTGTCTCAGGCTGGTATGTCCCTAGCCTTAAGCAGCATTTTACCTTCACCTAGGATGATGCCTCAATACAAACAGAAAATGACTGACTTCAATAATTGGCTTAGTTTCTGATGTAATTCCAAGGGGATACAGTATCTGTCAGCCTGGGATGATATGATTGACAGACCTCGATGCTTTGCCAGAGATGGTCTCCATATGTCACCCCTGGGATTTTGGCTACTGGACAAGGATTTTGCCACCTCCATAGTGCCTTTTTTAGGCAGTGTCTCAAGGACAAAATTCCCAATGTAAGAACTCTATCTAAGAACAACCTCAAGGTTTTGCTGCTAAATGCTAGGAGTCCTAACATGAAATTGCATTCACTGGAAGCAGTCCTCACCTTGAAAGATACAGATATTTGTGCAGTCATGGAGACCTGGTTCATGGCTGTGGAGAGTACCCCAACCATATTAGGCTACACCTACTTCCACATGCTCAGACGACAAACTGATGGCATGAAAACTAAATGAGGTGGTGTATCAATATTCATTAAAGATAAATACACCTCCACATTGGTTTGTCAGCATGATTTCCTGCAGACACTTCAGGTGCAATTAACTGTTGTTAAGACACCTGTTCAAGTCACTGCCAGCTATAGGACCACCTGCATGAATCAGGACACCTACTCTGCCTGTTTGGATCTACTTGAGTCTAATAAGATACATCCAAACATCATGTTTTTTGGTGACTTTAACTACCCATACATTGACTGGGGAAATTACTCATGTGGAAACTCACTTGTCTAAAGGTTCCTCAATTTCATTAACTCCAGTACCCTGGACCAGCTAGTTGACACTGCCACAAGGGGTGCCAACATCCTGGATATGGTGCTCACCAGTATGGGGGACCACTGAAGCATCCCCCATTGTGAGGTTTTCCTGGAGAGATCTGACCATAAGTCAGCCTCATTCAAAATTGCTATCACACCTGATTCCCCCCAGCAACAGCTAAACTAAAAAACTTCTTCAAAGCAGATTATTACCTCTTACAGGATGGTATGAATAGCTTTACTGCACCTCCCCCATCAGATGGAACTAGCAACTATGCCAAGTTCTACACAAATGCTTTATACAAACACCTGAACAACTGCTTTGACTCGGACGTACCTGATAGGACTAAAACAAGCTACTTGTGGAACTGCAAACCTGTCTGCTGGACAACTGCCATTAACAGGCTTTACAATAAGAGGAAGAAATTGCTGTTTGGGAATAAGAGGGCGCAAGCTCCCTAAACTGGGAACACTGCCTTCTCAGCTTAAACAAGAAAATAAGACTTCTTGTGAAGTCCTCCAAAGCTAACTACAAATCCAAATTAGCTTCCTCAACTAAGGATAACCATAAAGCATTCTTTAGTTACATCTGTAACCTAAAAGGAAAGGCCCAGATTTGTGCCAAACTGGTAGTTAATGATACCACATATACCAAGCCTGTTGACATTGCTAACCTGTTAGCCGACAGGTTGTATGAGAACTTCACTCCCCTGTCCCTGCCACACATACCCCAAGAAATCCCTCTCATCTGTCGTCTCCCTTGTATTTCTAAATAGAAGGTTGTGAATGCCTCCTCTAAGGTCAAAAACACAGCATCCATGGAACCTGATAACATCTCAGGCTGCATCCTACATGTGCTCAAACAAGAATTCACAATGCCATTGTGTACTCTTTTCAGTCATAGTCTAAGCACTGGCTTCATCCCAGCTAAACTGAAAAAGGCCACCCTTATCTCCTTGCACAAAGGTGTTGCTTCCACTAACCCTGGGAGCTATAGATCTATAAGCCTGACTAGCCTTATCAGCAAGGCCTGGAGAGAATCATCACGGACCTTATCAGTAAAGATATTGGTAACCTCCAAACACTTGATCCTACTCAATTTGGATTTGTCAAAAGGAGATCTTACCTGTTAAACCTGGTGGACTACTTGGAGACAGTCACCAAGGTCCTTGATGAGGGGAAATCTGTGCATACAGCCTACCTAGACTTAGCCAAGGCTTTTGACACTATCCTCCACTCAGGCATAATTGACAAACTCACCCAGCTAGGTATCAACCTGTATATCATTAGATGGGTTGCTAACTGGCTCACTTATAGAACCCATATAATTCAAAATAGGAGTATCCACCTCCAACTGCAGACCTGTAACCAGTGGTGTTCCACAGGGATCAGTCCTGGGACCTCTACTGTTTGGAATCTATTTCTCTGAAGTGCAAGCTAAAATAAAAGTCTGTGGCTGACAAAGTTTGCTGATGACTGCAAACTAGGAGTGGTTATAGAATCTCCAAATGATGTCAGCATCCTACAACAGGGTCTTACACAAACAAGTGACTAGTGTCAAAGTCATGGCCTTAAACTCAATGCAAAGAATGTATTTTATCCCTTTTGGTAAGAGTCTTGATAACTACCACATCAATAACAACACCCTAAGCATGCACTCAGTGGTGAGAGACCTGGGTACACAGGTTGACAGCAACCTTACCTTTGATCACCATGTCTCCACAGTGGGAAGAAGGGCATTCTATATTGATCATCTTAGAAGTAAGGGCATTGCCTCCAGAAAAAAAATAAGTTATAACCTCCCTGTATTCTTCCCTCATCAGGCCAATAATTGAGTACAGTGCCCCTTTTGGTATGTACCTTTCCAAGCACCTGTATCAAGTGTTGAGACCACAAAAATTCCTCACAAGGAAAATTCAAGGTCTACAGCATCTGTCCTATTAAGATTGTCTGAATCAGGGTCACTTTATTCTGTTTCATACAGACTACTCGAGGCAATCTCTGCCTTGCATATTAGGCAATCTTTGACCCTGCTTTATTGGAAATGCTGCATAAGTCAAATGGTACATGAGTTACTTACTCTAATGGCCTTAACCTGGTATGTAACCTTAACAGAACCTGATGGAGGGACAAATTTGTCTCCCAGAGGTTACCACACCTTTGGTACAGACTCCCGCTTCATGTCAAGAAGAGCACCTCAATGGCCCTCTTCAAATGCAATCTGGATGATTGGATGGGTAACTGTAAATTCACCCCAGAGGTTCCACCTATGTCCCTCTTGGACAGTGGTAATAGGTGCTGATCATGGAAATAAGGGTAAAACTTGGCTAGGCTTGTAAGGGCCCTAGAGTCATTAGCCTAGTAAGCTCCTATGATCCTATGATATTACAGTGGGACAATGACCTTTGGATCTGAATGGCACTCCATTACTTATAGGTTTTGCAACACAAAAGTATTTCCTCACCACTGTGGCCACATGGTCAAAGGTAAGGCTACTGTCTATGTGTGTTCCCAGATTCTTGACCACTGGGTCGACTGTTAGGGGCATATTATCAACATGGTAATTAGCAGGATGGTTGACTTCCCAAAGGGTACAAGTATGCATTTCTTAGCATTGAGTTTGAGACCATGGCTTTGGGACTGTTTGTTAGTGAGAGATAGACCTTGTTGAAGAATGCTAGTGTCTGCAGGGGAATCAATGTTAACCCTTAGCTTGCAATCATCAACAAACTTAGTCAGCCATAAGAGATTGGCTTTAGGTTGAGAGATCTCTTACACAAGCTAGGATTCCAATAGAACATTCAAAAGTCATTCTTGAATCCTTTACAAAAGATTGTGGTGCTGGGATGTCAATCTGACACCACAGTTCAAATAACTTTTCTTTCACAGGAAAAAAAATAGATCTAGATCTATTTCTAGGGTTTCCCACTCAGACTTTGGTCACTGCAAGGGAATATCACAGAAGTTTGGGTCTCATGGCACCTTTGATCCTCATGATATTCCTGACAAGACTCCACTTGAGAAAGCTACAATGGTATGTGAAGTCTCTTTGGTCCTAGCACCAAAACCCTGTGTCCAAATTCCAGTGCTAGGGTTTGAAAGAAAAGAAACCGTTTGGTGGAGACAACAGATATCCCTAAATCTAGGTCTCCCCTTCTCTCTCCCTGTTCCAAAGAAGCCAGTCACAACAGATGCCTTAGACTTTGCTGAAGGAGCGGTTTCAGGAGGGATAAAAGTGCAGGGTGTGTGGGGCACCAAGGACAAGATGCAAATATGGTAATATCAAAGAGATTCTTGCACTGATCAAGGCACTCAACTCTCTGAATCATCTTTGGTCCTCAGGACCTCTTCAAGTTGTTACAGACAATACCACAGTCATGTGGTACATCAACATGTGGGGGGTGGGGTGGGTCCAGGTCATGCCCCCAATGCAGACTTGCCATTTTAGCTTGGAATATAGTTGCACAGCATAAGCTCACTCTACAGGCAAGCTACATTCCATCAGAGCAAAATTGTGTGGCAGATAAGCTGAGCAGGACCAATGCAGACCCTGATAAAGGGAAACTGCATCAGGGCTCTTTCAAGATTTGATCTATCTGTGGGGAGTTCCTCAAGTAGACTTATTTGTTTCTCTCTAAACAATCAACTGGAAAGATTGTGTTCCAGGGCTCCATATAAGAAGGCCTGGATGTTAGATGCCTTTTCCTTTTCTTGGACAGGGACAATCCAGTATACTTTTCCATTCTTTCCACTAATATCCAGGGTACTTTTGAAGATTCAGAAGGAATCCCCCAAGATCATTTTGAGGACTCCTTTCTGGCCCAGGCAATCATGGTTCTAACTTCTTTTGGAAATGGCCAAGGGCAATTACCACAAGCTTCCCCATTGACTGTCTCTACTTACACAAGAACAGGGGTGTTTGATACACCCTGACATGAATAAACTTTAATTGATTGCCTGTATGATAGGATCTTAATTCCTTTTAGGCACCTGTTTACTGAGGATGCTCAGCAGATACTAATGGAGGCAAGAAAGTCTGCTACTAGAAAGTCATATATTAATGAATGGAAAATGTTTTCTAGTTTTTCCCAACAATATAACCAGCACCCATTCAGGGTTAGTTGTTCTGCGGTTTTATAACATTTGTGTGCATTACTATCCTATGGCCTCTTTTATTCCTCTATCAAGGTTCATTTATTGTCCATTTCAGCATGTCCCTCGTGTATCCTTCTCTGTCAATGCAGTATCATGTCAAAATGTTTTGAAAGGTATTTTACATAAGAAGTCTTCAAGTAAACTGATGTCCCCTCCTTAGAATCTTAATTTTGTGTTAGAGAAACTAGTTCTTGCTCCATTTGAGCCAGCTAATCTGGATGAATTGAGGTTCTTAATATGGAAACAATTTTACAGATTGCTCTGATCTCTGCAGGAAGAATATCTGAGTTACAAACTCTTATGGTGAGTCTGCCCTATCTCATTTTCCATAGGACCAGGGATTCTATGAGAACTATTCATTCCCTTATGCCTAAAGTTCTACCTATGTTTACTTTAAGCCAAACTATCCATCAGCTCAGGTACTATCTTTACAGATACAAATCTTTTAGATATTTGGATCAATTATTAATTTCTTGTGAAGGTAAGAAGAAGGGACAACCTGTGTCACAACAGACTATTTCCAAATGGTTATAATCACCATAAGAAAACTGTTCCAGGTAGGGTCAAGGTCTACTCTACCAGGTTCTTGGCTTTATATATATTGCTTTTTGGAAAGGATGCTACTTGGTCCTCTGTACTTACTTTTAAAAAGCACTGTAAGGTTGATTCCTTGTCTAGATCCAGGTCAGGTTTTGCTAGGACTATTCTCCAGGAGCTCCTGGACTCCTCTCCTTCCACATCCCAAATGAAGTGAGCTAGGGTAATCTACCTATATAGCTAAGGGTACTTGAAAAATTATATGGAGCTGCTTACTGTGATGGATTTGAAGTCTTAAGACACTCAGTCTTGCTGGCTGGATTCTGCTTAAAATCAAAGTCTGGTTATATTTGCATTCACAGTTTGTTTGTTGCATACAGAAACTTGCAGAATATACACTGATGAGAGAATATACTTTGCAGCACCTGTCTTTAAAAGCAGTAATCAATAACTTTTATAATAAACCAAATGGACTAACGTTGCAGCTTAAAGTACTGTTCCACTTTACTTCTCATATAGTACAGATGATGTGAGAGATATAACATTTACCTCAAGACAAACATGTCTCTACAAATACCTCTAACATAACTGGATTCATACAGATCTTTATATACAATTTTAGTCATGCACAGCCACATACATATACATTTCCTCCTGGTATTCTATTTTGGAGAATTGCTCATCCTGTAGAAACAGTACTAATTGTTGCAGATGCAGATGCAAATGCTGGCTTGATAATATTATTTTTGCAGATGCTGACACAAATGCTGACTTGATAATATTATTTTTAAGCTTCCTTGTTTAACAATGTCTTGTCACATTTTTGCTGAATTTATAAGAGGCCAGCTTTTCTGACAGTGTGAACATCCTGTTTTTGTCTTTTGTATAAGAACATATGTTCTTGTGTCAAATGCAGAAAAAGGAAACTCATTGTCTTTAAAAACAGATTTTGCATTTTTGCTCTTGCATACATCCTGTTTTTAAGTCTGCAAGGGAAAAATATCCATTCAGCAGGTTCCTTATTTTCCAAGCCATGGTCATTTAGTATGAATGCTGATCACATATTACTAAACTCTGTTTCTACATTTAAGCAAGCTTTTTCTTTCAGCATATTTACAACAGAATTAATTTCAGCCCTATATTCATAGTATCTAACAATTCCCTCTGTTTTTAAACATTAAGAAACAAAACCTTTAGTTTTTTTTGATACAAGTCAAAATGCAATTTTACATAGTTAATACAATGATATTAAAGTATTACTACCAAAACTGAATGTATTTAAAACTTCTTCTTTTGCAGACCATTCTGTGAAAATATTTTATCTATTATGAGCTGTGTCTGCTTTAATTTAACTTGATTCATTTATTCTTTTGCAATCACAGAATTTAATTTATGACTTAGAACTGTTTCATTAACTCTTTGCAACTGTTGAATTAACTATAAGAGACAATAACCATGTGCTACTACAAGCATTTATACACTGATGAAAATATACAGTTTCAATGTTATTGTAACCATAACATTGTGGTCATGTCTCTGAACTGCTCATTAACATTTTGGTAAAGTACTGAACTGGGCTTAGATAATAAATATTTGAATGTAATTATTTCAGTATATTTAATACTTGAGGATTTAAAAAAACATGATTTATACACTAAAGAATGCTATGTACATATTAGTCTATTAGCTGTATGAGTACAATATTTTAATATATTTTTTTCTCTAACTGGGGTAAAACCAGTGATATTACAACTTGACAAAATACTTTTGAACTTATTACAATGTATCCTGTACAGTAGGTATTTACACAGACTGTTTGCTATTCATGCATTTCAATCTACTAGGTACCCAGGATCCATTTTTTCTTTAAATATGGTTTTTCACACATATTCATTACTAGACATTAATTTAATTTGTACTGAATTCTTCTGCATTTGTACATACAAAGACTATCATTTGTAGTGAATTCTTCTGCATTTGTACATACAAAGACTAAAAAGTACATTTAGTCTAATCTTACAATTTTAATAACATTAATATCAAGCAAAATTTTGGAAAATGTATTATGTCTCTTTAGAAGTATTTAGTGGAATTGCCACCAGAGGTATACATCCTGTTATTTTAAACTACATACTCAGCAATTAGAACCTATTCATGTTTTTTTATATCAACATTGTTTTGCCAGAAACATATTAAAAATAGTGACCAATCTTGTTAAATTTTTTACATATTTTTACTTTCTCTTGTATAGCTGTAATAAAGCAATTTTAAGCCATCTCTTGTTTTTTAAACAATCTCTTGTATAGCTTTACAGTTTAACAGGTTGTAAATACAATTTAATACTAAACAATACAATAATAACCATTATGATAGCTATTAACAACTTGTAAAATATCTTATCCTGTCAGGTTTTATCCAGTTTACCAGTATTTCTAATACACTAATACCTGTTTTTCCCTCCCCCTAAAAGAGTATTGTCAAGAAGGAATGCGATATTATTTACTCCTGTAGCTCTATTTCAGACCCTTGTTTATTTTTTCTGTAGCTTTATTTCAGACCCTTGTGCAGTACTGCTTATACAGTCAGTGCAAAACTGAGAAAGTGCCCCTCCCCCTGTAGTACTGCAGCACTGTTAACCTGCTTTATGCTGTGAGAATAGAATGTATGTCAGCCCAACACTTTGGTTATACATTTATTTTATTAGGTTACTAAACTATAGACCTTTGTCTGATTTGATCATTTTTTATAAAGCTTTTGCTGTTTACTACCACTAGTAGGTATTTATACCCTTCTGCATAATTGATTTGAACTGTATGTATACTATATCTATCTGCTGGCTGTACTTGATGCAACTGAGTTTTTTTTTCTTTTAACATTTACTTGCAAACAGATTATCAATGACATCTATGTGCAATTGTAACATTTTATTACAATTATCAAATAGTGTTGCCTGTAAACATTTTAACAATTATGTTTTAATAACAATAATGCTTTAGAAAAAATCAAGCTACTTGTCTGGCAATCAGTCTTGTTTATCTTATCTTTTCAACATTTCCTGTAACTATTTATCTAGTCTAGGAAGGTCTGAGCTCACATTTTATACTCTGTAAGCCATAATTAATTATTTTAGCATTTTTCCTTTAATCTGATTGTGATTTGCATAACTATGCATTTATACTACATAAATAGACATTATTTTACAATTAGCTTACATGGATTTCAATTTTTTTTATTTATTTAACTGTCCTGCTATAATTTTACAAAAACTGTTTGACTAATACCATCTGTGATTTTCTTTTTAAAAGTCAGAACTTTAACTGTTTGGCGTTACTATACAATTATATAAAAATTGTAAAAAACAAAATAGATATTAGCTTAACTAACATATGTTTATATTTACATTATTTATATTTGCTGTTGTCTGCCTGTTATTCTTGTGCATTGTAACAGATGTATTTTAGATGAAAAGAAAATACATGCATGTCTGTCTTGTATCTGTATATTGTTATCTTTGTTTGTTATATTGTTTACTTGAAATCTTTACTCTTATTAACTATTTTCATTTAATTTTATGCACTAGAACTGTTTCATATAACTATTTTTATTTAATTTTTATACACTAAAACTGTTGTGTACCTTTTGACTATGCTATGAGAATAGCAGTTATACGGTCTATTTTACTGTACTACTGATAAATGTCTTGCTTTAACTGAATGAAAGTAAAGCATTTAAGAATGATTTGTCCCTACCATCCTACCATGTATGCTTAACCATTTTCAAAACATAAACATATTATAAAATATATTTCTTTTGCACAGATTAGCTGTGTATGCAGGAAGTTCCCAGTCTCTGTCAGTTCAGCTAATTTAGTTCCTTTATCCTGCAACTGCTGTTGAATTTATTGTAATGTTGCATGGTCTTTCTGACATTCTTTAGTAAGCTGTTCTGCTGAATTTGAAACTTTTATGCCCTTTTGAAAAGATGTGTGTATAACTTGTCTAAGCTTCCTGAACTCATTGTGTCTGTCTTTTTAGAAGTTTATTACATTCTTTTGTAACAAAATGTACTAGAGGTTCTATCAGTAATTGATTTGACTCACATGTGGTGACAGGACATAACTGTTCAACATCTGAATGTAATGGAAACACTTTACCCTTAGTTAATTCTTTATCATGAACAGATCTGTCTTCACAGTCTATTTTTTTGGCAATATGATGCAATACTTTTTTATGGCATAATACACAAAATGCAGTTTTTGTTGAAGCACACAATAAACATTTGTCATATTTCACATGGTTTTCTTTGAGATACCAGTCAAATATTGTAATACATTTGCATAATGCCTTACTATCAACCTGCCCTAATAAGGTTTTACATTTACTAATGTGCTGTGTATACCAACCTTGCAATTTACTAAAGTTTGGTTTACTCCTGCATGAATTATAAATAATATCCATACTGTCTAATAACATCCAAACTGTCTAAGAATATACAAACTGTCTAATATCATCCACACTAAATATGTGACAGAAAAAAGTTTCAACAATTGGCTAAAGTATTGGTGTCATTCAAAGGGGATCCAGTGTCTGTCAGCCTGGGATGACATGCTCGACAAGCAACGTTGCTTCGCTAGGGATGGCTTGCACCTGTCACCCTTAGGCTTTCGTATACTGGCCAAGGCTCTTGCCACCCCCATAGTGCCTTTTTTAGGCAAGGCTCAAAGGACAAACCCACCTCCATAGACAACCCAAGGATAAAAAAACTAAAGGTAATGCTACTCAATGCCAGAAGTCTAAACCTCAAGATGCACGCACGGGAGGCTCTCCTCAGTATGGAGAAAATTGATGTCTGTGCAGTAACAGAAACCTGGTTCAAGGCTCCTGAGAGCACCCCAGCACTACCAGGTTATAACTCATACCATGCTTTGCCCCAAAACTCTGACTGAAGCACAAAAGGAGGGGAGTATCTATATTCATCAAAGATACCTACACCTCCAGGTTAGTGGCACTGCAAGCATCGGAAACCATCAATGTGCAACTAACAGCGGGCAAACTGCCTTTCAGTTTGTAGCCTGCTACAGAACACCCTCCCTATTACAGGAACCCCACTTGGCATTCCTGAGAACACTGGAGAATATGAAGGTCTCTCCAAACACTATGTTATTGGGTGACTTCAACTACCCAAACATTGACTGGGAAAACTACTCAAGTCCAAACACCCTCGCCCAACGGTTCCTTGAATTTATAAACTCTAATGCAATGGAACAACTGGTCACCACTCCCACAAGAGGGAACAACATGTTGGACCTGGTCATCACCAACATGGGGACTCTATGTTCCACACCAGAGATAAACCCCTCATTGGTAAGATCAGACCATAAACAAATTTCCATGGACATCCATATCCTGTCCCCACCCCCAGCCAAGGAAATCACTGTAAAGAATTTCTCAAAAGCCAACTTTGCACTTCTCAAGACTGAGGTGGAATCCTTCAAAGCCCCTGGGCCAGAGGATAATACAACCCAATCCGCAGAATCCTTTACAAATGCATTCTATGAGCACCTGCAGGAATGCATGGATCGTGCTATCCCAAATAAAACCAAGACTCACTCCTCCAAAAACAGGAGACCGGTCTGGTGGACCCCGGCCATAAATAAGTTATACAACAGAAGGAGGAAGCTACTACATGACAGAGCAAAATCCCAAAAAGCGAAGGCATCTCTGATCAGTATTAGCAAGAAACTTCGATCCTTCATAAAATCATCAAAGGCCAGTTTGAAGAAAAATTGCCCTAGACACTAAAGATAATCACAAGGTCTTCTTTAGTTATGTCAGGAACATGGGCGGAAACTCCCAGATATGCTCTGAATTGTTGCATAACGGTACAAAATATACCGAACCTACAGACATAGCCAACATCCTGGCAGACAGATTCAGCGCAAACTTCTCCCCCCCTTCCCCCCCAAAGGAGCAAATGCCTATCCCAACTGAATTTAACCTCCCTGACATCACAGATGCACAGGTGAAAGCTGCCCTCTCCAAAGCAAAAAACACAGCATCTATGGGACTGGACGGTGTCCCAGGCTGTGTCTTACACGAGCTCCAAGAAGAACTGAACCCTCACATTAAGTCACTGTTCAAACTTAGCCTTACTACAGGATATGTACCCAAAGAATGGCGTACAGCTACAGTGGTCCCACTCTACAAAGGTGGTGCCACAACGGACCCCAGAAACTATCGCCCCATAAGCCTGACTAGTCTGGTCTGTAAAGCTATGGAGCGTATTATCATGGAACTCATAAACAAAGACATTGGGAGCCTCCAGACACTGGACCCTACCCAATTTGGCTTTGTTAAGGGCAGATCTTGCTTCTTAAACCTAGTTGATTTCTTTGAAACAGTTACCAAAGCCATAGATGAGGGCAAGGTAGTCCACACAGCCTACCTGGACCTCACAAAAGCCTTCAACACAATACCCCACTCTGGCATCATAAATAAGCTTACCAGCGTAAATATCAACCCCTATATCACAAGATGGGTTGCAAACTGGCTCAGGGATAAAACCCACATGGTCAGAATCGCAGGTGCCATGTCTGAATCCAAACCAGTTACAAGTGGTGTCCCACACGGCTCAGTTCTGGGACTTCTCTTGTTCGGTATATACTTCTCTGAGGTTCAGGCTAACACGGGGGGATTATGGCTGACAAAGTTTGCAGATGACTGCAAACTGGGGGCCATAATCAAATCTCCAGCTGACACAAGCATCCTCCAAAAGGGTCTCACAGAGATGGACGCTTGGTGCCAGAGCCACGGCCTCAAGCTAAATGCTAAAAAGTGCATAGTCATCCCCTTTGGGAAAAACAAGGTGCCCACAAATTACCACGTAGGTGGTAATCCATTAAGTACGGAAGAAGTAATTAGAGATTTGGGGACCAATGTAGATAGTAATCTCTCCTTTGATAATCACGTTGCCAAAGTGGTTAGAAAGACCTTCTATATAGCCCACTTTATCACAAAAGGGTTTGCATCTAGATCAAGAGAGGTCATTGTGCCCCTCTACTCGTCACTCATCGGGCCCATAATTGAATACAATGCCCCTTTTGGGATGTACTTTACCCGACACCTGCAGCAACTGGAGAGACCCCAAAAGTACCTCACCAAGAGGATCATGGGCTACAAACAGATATCCTATGCAGCTCGACTAAAGAAACTCCAGCTCTACTCAGTTGCTTACCGCCTACTCAGAGGCGATCTATGCCTGATGTACAAAGCCATGTCAAACCCAGAATTAATGGACATGCTCCACCTCAAAAAATCCAAGTCCCTTAGAGCTACACGCTCCAGGGACCTAAACCTCAGCACAAAAATAAATAGGACATGCTGGAGGGACAGATTCATTTCCCAGAGGCTCCCCTCACTCTGGAATAGACTCCCAATTCATGTTAGACATAGCCCCTCACTGACCCTCTTCAAGCGAAATCTTGACGCGTGGATGGGAAATCGCAAATTCACCCCTGGGATCTCTTCTGTGTCCCTGCTAGACAGAGGCACAGTAAACTAATCTTAAAAGGGTACCTTCTGTGACCTACTTTACAGAGGCACAGTAGGCTAATCTAATAGGGAGGCGGAAGCCAAATACACTCTGGCTAGACTTATAAATGCCGTAGGGCAGATAGCCTAGTATCTATCTATGAACCTATGAACCTTACCAGTTAGCAAGAAAACAGGTGATCAGGCTGTTGTTGCTGATGGCTAGAAATTTTTCAGAGTCACTTGAGAAGCTGGTGAAGCACAACAGGCAGCGGACTGCTGAACAAGTAGACATCCACCTTTTCTTGGAGAATTTATGGCACTGCGACTTTCTTGAACTAGTCTCACTCTGGATTTTAGACGTCTAAAAAACTTTACTACTGCAAGCTGCATAAACTGGAATACTTCTGTTTAGGATTTACACATACGTACAAATGTTAGTTACTGCAATTTAACTGAAGTGACCCTCTGCAGGGCTTACCACTCCTTCTGTGTTCTAATGCAGGCTAGCTTGCCATTGAAAATTATATGGAGCTGCTTACTGTGATGGATTTGAAGTCTTCTTAAGACACTCAATCTTGCTGGCTGGATTCTGCTTAAAATCAAAGTCTGGTTATATTTGCATTCACAGTTTGTTGCATACAGAAACTTGCAGAATATACACTGATGAGAGAATATACTTTGCAGCACCTGTCTTTAAAAGCAGTAACCAATAACTTTTATAATAAACCAAATGGACTACCATTGCAGCTTAAAGTACTGTTCCACTTTACTTCTCATATAGTACAGATGATGTGAGAGATATAACATTTCCTCAAGACAAATGTGTCTCTACAAATATCTCTAACATAACGGGATTCATACAGATCTTTATATACAATTTTAGTCATGCACATACATATACATTTCCTCTTGGTATTCTATTTTGGAGAATTGCTCATCCTGTAGAAACAGTACTAATTGTTGCAGGTGCTGATGCAAATGCTGACTTGATAATATTATTTTTGCAGATGCTGACGCAAATGCTGACTTGATAATATTATTTTTAAGCTTCCTTGTTTAACAATGTCTTGTCACATTTTTGCTGAATTTATAAGAGGCCAGCTTTTCTGACAGTGTGAACATCCTGTTTTTTGTCTTTTGTAGAAGAACATCTGTTCTTGTGCCAAATGCAGAAAAAGGAAACACATTGTCTTTAAAAGCAGATTTTGCATTTTTGCTCTTGCATACATCCTGTTTTTAAGTCTGTAAGGGAAAAATGTCCATTTAGCAAGTTCCTTATTTTCCAAGCCATGGTCATTTAGTATGAATGCTGATCACATATTACTAAGCTCCATTTCTACATTTAAGCAAGCTTTTTCTTTCAGTATATTTACAACAGAATTAATTTCAGCCTTATATTCATAATATCTAACAGTACTGAAACAGTGATCAATATGATGAAAATAGTACACGTGTGTAAGTAAATTATCATAACAGTAGATATTCAAATGATCACTGCTGCAGTAGCTGCTTCTTCCCTCCACCCCCCTTGTTTTTTGGTGTGTTTTTTGTGCCAGAATGTGGGCATTTATTATTTTGTTGTACCTAGCACTGTCCTTACAGGGCTCGGCCTCCTTGACTCTGTTGGCAGGAAAGTTATGAAGGGCTTCGTGCCCAAACTTATTTTTTAGTCAGTTCATCTCCAGCTGCCTGACAGTTTGAGCATGTGGAAAGTGCCCTGAAGCTTTGAAAGCTGGCCAGCTTTTATATCCTTGGCAGGATATAACCCATATAGCTAAGGTGACTGCAGTAGAGATCATCCTGCTGTTATGGTAGGTTTACTTACACAGCTGTACTTTCTTATGCTACAAGTTATTCTGTCTCTTATTAGAGAAGCTAGAAGCTCACTAAATTCTCATTCTACAGCTCCATTCTTTATCTCAGTAACATATGCTTCTACAGTCTTTGCTAGAACTTACGCTTTTGTAAAGAATACATTGTAAAAATATGACATGTTCCTTCTAGAGCTAGACTTAAAGTACTTCCTTATTTTTGCTACTCTATCTTTATCATCTTCAAGAAAGTTAAGATTTAAAAAATAAGGCTTATTTCATGGCTGTATGCAGAAATGTGGCAAGCTGTATCTTTTCTGGCTTTTCAGCTATTTCACTCTTAACTAGAAACAATTTCTAATTTTTTATCCAAAGCTTTCATTTTTCTGATGCATTTCCATGTAGTAACATGATTTCTAGGGCTTTCAATTATAATATATTCATAGAAATGTATACACCTGTACTTCCAAACACCTTAACTCTTGAAAACAAACATGTTCCTTCACTTCTACAAACTTATTTTTTATCCTCAAATCATATGTGCCTTACAGGAATTTGGCAAGATAATCTATAAACAAAACCATTACTGTGGATGTACTTGTAGCATCCCTGCAGCACATATTCAGAGTGATCTCTTTGGAAGATGCATCACAAAGCTTGCAGCTTCTTGCAGCTTGATTGTAAGCATTTCAAGTGATATATCCCATGAATTGCAGAGAAGACACTGGGAATTGTCTTGGCTGAGTCATCTGCAGGTATGGCTGGAATACTAACAGAAATGAATGATGCCATTGTGACTCACAGACATCATGTAGATGATGATGATGTAACTGATAAATAGGCAAACATGGGACAGTGCTTAAGGATGAAACATATATTTCACAAATCATTTTCATCATTGAATGTATTCTGCTTTTGCAGGATACTTTAGACATCAAGTAGACATGTAAAATGAGAATGCAATACAGATACTCATATGTATCACAAACACACACACAGGGTTGTCACCTCTTTAACTACACTGCACTGGCAAACAACATAAACTGTAATGAGTAACCCCCACCTAAGTACAAGTGGTTGACCATCTTCCCATATACATGTACTTGATGAGCACATAGGCTCTGTGGTTCCACATTAAGGGCTGCCTGAGCATCAAACCTTCCTTAGAGATAGTGTGCATGCACAGCAGTCTGCAAACACACACAGTGAGGCCGATATACACAGAGGACTTCAGGCATTCTGATCTTGTCATTCCAAAGCAGACGCACACCCATGACACAACTCTTATATCAATGGTCCATGGGTTGATGGGTTGATCACAACATTAGCTGTGTTTTTACTCTATTTTGTAATAAATTAGCACCACATTTAGTTAATTTCATACTCTTGGTTTGGAATTAATCAGGTATGACAACCTTTTTTTTCTGCATTGCTAGCTATTTTTGTGATATCCTTCAAGTTAAAACTGAACCTTGTGATCTGGTTCATTAGCTTAATTGTAGGAGACTTGATGGCTCCTACTGCTTAGTAATCATCATGGCGGTGCATCGGGTAAGTGTGGTCTAGTGACACGTACAGGTATATTAGTGTGAGGCCTGCAGGCCCAAACTATTCTTTCTCACAAGGTGCAGGGTTCGATTTTCACACGGGGTAATTGGCTAGGCTTAAAATGGCCTGCAAGGGAAGATACCCTAGTACTAATCCATAAACCTATAAGTAGTCATTAACATCTTGTCATGTATTGGTTTCTGTTGACAAAGGCTCACAGTTTTCTCTGCCTCATTCTGCTGCCAGTCTGCTCATTTTAAGAAATCTGAGACAATGTAGCAACTGCTTGATGCTTACTGAAAATCACTTACTTGTACCTTGACTGATACCACTCGTGAGGGGCGTCAACACTTATTAAATTCTAAGTTTTTCCTGTCACACACTATCCATTTTAGTAAGCAGCTTGACACTACATTTCAAACACTTGGAATCATAAATGACCCTTTTTTTTTCTGCATTGCTTGCTTTTTATTTTTGTGATATCAAGTTAAACTGAACTGAACCTGTTCTGGGCAGGGGCAGGGGGGCTGTGTTTTATCTGTTCAGTTATTAACTTTCTCCCAATACTTTAAGATTCAGAATCAAAGCTCCTTGATATCTGATCACATTTTAGAAAGTCAATTAGCAGGCCAATTTTTTGTGGTTGTTAAGAAGTCATTACTTAAGTCACCAAGATCTCATCTGAACAACCCTTGGCCAGATAAAACTACATACTCTAACACATCTTCACTTGCACCTTCACCCACGACTAAGGTGAGTCATCCTGACTCCTTGCCTGCTCCCATAAGGACTCCAGGTGCTGTAATAATAACAGATACCTCTGTCAAGATGCTCCTGTAACCAGGCTATGCAGGAATAAGGGCATGGTCATCTGTCTCTCTGGTGCCAAGACTTGGGACTTAACCAAAGCCCTTAGGTCGCTTCACCCCATGTATAAGTGTACTCTGATTGTCACACATGTCCCAGTGAATGGCCTTAGCTGCCCTGTACTGTAAGAGATACAGAGAGCTATAACTGAGCTCTATGTGCATGTGTCCAAGGTAGGTAAGGCAACTGTCTTGAACAGATCTTGCTTTCTTCAAGAATTATGCCTCAGTTTCAAAATAAAATAATTGTACTCAACAACTGGTTTATTAAGAAGTATCATTCCACCGGGTTCCAATGTGTGGCAGCATGTAATTGAATGAGTTACAGACTGCCTGCTTTAGGCCTTCACTTCACTCCTTAGGGCTTCCTCATGTTGGCTAAAACCTTTTCTGCCAACCATAGTACTTTTGTTCTGAAAAGTTAATGAGTTAAACTTTTCAGTCTAACAAATCCTAATCCAATCTTTATTAAGGTGAATGTGCTCATTGCTAGAAGTCTGAACATGTTTTGATCTGCAGTCTTTCCAAATGCTTGAACAAATTCATATAGTCATATATGTGCTGTTACAGAAATTTGGTTTCAGTGTTCTGATAACACTCTCTGTATAACAGGGCACAGTATATATATATATATATATATATATATATATATATATATATATATATATGTGTGTGTGTGTGTGTGTGTGTATGTGTATATATATCAATCTTTCAGACTGTGCAGGGGCAGTATGGGGGCACTGTTTTTATCTGTTCAGTTATTAACTTTCTCCCAATACTTTAAGATTCAGAATCAAAGCTCCTTGATATCTGATCACATTTTAGAAAGTCAATTATCACATCTCTGGCAACTATAGATCCCTTTTAGTGTCACCAGAGGACTACACTAGGCATCTTGACAACTTGACCAGAGATGGTCTGCACCTGTCACCCCTGGGACTCAGGTTACTGGCTAAGGCTCTTGCTACCCCTATAGTGCCTTTTTAGGCAAAGTTCAAAGGACAAAACCACCACAGTAACAGGTACAAGCATGCAAAATCTGAAGGTAATGTTACTCAATGCTAGAAGTCTAAACCTCAAAATGCACTCTCTCGAGGCACTCCTAAAAATGGAAAACGTCGATATCTGTGCATTAACTGAGACCTGGTTCAAGGCTCCAGAGAGCACCCCTGCAACACCAGGCTACAACTCTAACCACACTTTTCGGCTACCAAACCAGGATCGAAACACTAAAGGTGGAGGAGTGTCCATATTCACGAAGGATATTCACACCACCAGGTTAGTTGCCCAACACAATGCATCTGAAATTCTCCAGGTGCAACAAACACTAGGTAAGACTGCAATCAAAATTGTAGCTTGCTACAGATTCCCCACCATGCCCCATAATTCTCACTACACCTTTCTAAACATACTGGAAAATATTAATATACAACCAAACACCCTAATACTGAGTGATTTCAACTACCCTGCCATTAACTGGGAAAATTACTCATGCACCAACACCTTTGCCCAACAGTTTTTGGAATTAATAAATTCCAATGCCCTGGATCAACTAATCCATAGTCCCACCAGGGGCTCCAATATCCTAGACCTGGTCATTACCAACATGGGAAATCGATGCTCCATACCTATGGTCACCCCCTCGTTGGTCAGGTCAGACCATAAGCTAATCACCCTTAACATCCGCATTCCACCCCCACCCCCCAGTAAGGAAATCTCCATAAAAAAACTTCTCCAAGGCCAACTTCATGCTACTTGTCAGAAGTTACAAACTTCATGACACCCATGCAGACGGGAACAGAAAGTTCGACTGCTCAGTTCTACACTAAGGCACTGTACAAGCACATCCACTCATGCATGAATCATGCCATCCCAAATAGAACCAGTATGCTCTCCTGCAAAAAAAGGAAGCCAATCTGGTGGTCCCCTGCCATAAACAAACTTTACAACAAAAGGAAAAAACTGTTGCAGAAAAGAGGAAAATCCCAGGATGCAAAAAACTTCCTTACCAGCCTCAGTAAGAAGCTGAGATCCCTCATAAAATCCTCCAAAGCTAGTTACGAAAATAAAATTGCCAAAGATTCCAAAGACAACCACAAGGCATTCTATAACTATGTCAAGAATCTAAATGGCAATGCTCAGATCTGCTCTGAGCTACAATAGAATGGCATTAAATATACTGATCCCAAGGATATTGCCTTTATCCTGACAGATCAATTCAGTGCCAACTTCACCCCCATCTCACCCCCTAAATGGCCCATCTCAATACTGGAAGATTGCCAAATTCTGGTAATAACGGCCACACAGGTAAAAAACACACTCTCCAAAGCTAAGAATACAGCATCCATGGGACCAGATGACATCCCGGGCTGTGTACTACATGAACTACAAAATTAACTGGCACCTCACCTAAGCGTCATGTTTAATCATACCATCACCACAGCCTTCATGCCCACTGAGTGGTGCACAGCTACAGTTATCCCACTCCACAAGGGGGGATCCACCTTGGATCCCGGGAACTATCGCCCCATCAGTCTGACAAGCCTGATCTGCAAGGCCATGGAATGTATTATCATGGAACTTATAAACAAAGACATTGGCAACCTTAAAACACTGGACCCCACCCAGTTTGGGTTCGTGAGGGGCCGATCTTGTCTTCTGAACCTTATTGACTTCTTTGAATCAGTCTCCAGAGCCGTGGACAAGGGTAAGGCAGTCCACACAGCCTATCTGGACCTCGCCAAGGCCTTTGACACCATCCCCCACTCTGGAATCATAGATAAACTTACTAAGCTGGGCATTAATCCCTACATCACTCGATGGGTTGCCAACTGGCTTACTGACAGAACCCACACTGTAAAAGTAGCTGACTCCAAATCCAGCTCCAGACAAGTATCAAGTGGAGTACCTCAGGGTTCAGTCCTGGGACCTCTCTTGTTTGGCATCTACTTCTCTGAAGTACAGGCCAACACTAAAGGACTCTGGCTAACAAAGTTCACAGATGACTGCAAACTGGGAGCCATTATTGAATCCCCAAATGATGTGGATACTCTACAAAAGGGCCTTACAGAAACAGATGCTTGGTGCCAGAGCCATGGGCTCAAGCTCAATGCCAAGAAATGTATAGTTATCCCCTTTGGGAAAAACATGTACCTGTGAATTATCACATTGGTGGCAGTACACTAAACACCGAAAGTGTGATAAGAGACTTAGGGACACAGGTGGACAGTGGTCCTCACCTTCAATAACCACATCGCCACAACAGTTAGGAAATCCTTATATGTGGCACACCTCATCACTAAGGGCTTTTCATCCAGAAAAAATGGAGGTCATTATTCCACTGTACTCATCCCTCATTAGACCCATTATAGAATACAATGCCCCATTTGGTATGTACCTCTCAAGACATCTGCAACAACTGGAAAGGCCACAGAAATACCTCACTAAAAGAATCACAGGCCTAAAGCAGATGCCCTATGCTGACTGCCTTAAAAAACTCCAGCTATACGCTGTCACATATCATCTACTCCAAGGCGATATCTGATTAACATACAAGGCCATGTCAAACCCAGAGCTATTGGACATGCTACACTTAAAGAAATCCCAATCCCTCAGAGCCACATGCTCCAGGGATCTAAATCTTGTCATCACAATAAACAAAACATGCTGGAGGGATAGGTTCCTGACCCAGAAACTCCCCAGACTCTAGAATAGACTGCCCATACTTGTCAAGCAGAGTGCCTCTTTGGCCCTCTTCAAAAGGAACCTTGATGATTGGATGGGAGAAAGGAAATACCCCGGGGATCACATCAGTCAGCCTAATAGACAGGGGTCCAGGGAAGTAAATAGTGTTGGAAGAAATAGGCAGGGAATTGCTATGGCTAGGCTTGTATAGGCCCTAAGGCCGATAGCCTAGTACCAACCTATGAACCTATGGATTCTATATCTATTAATCTCAATACCTGAATTTTAGGTGACTTCAATTATCTGTCCATCAACTGAGAGTCTTACACAAGTAAAAATATATGCACCCAGCATTTCTCAGGATTTCATTAATATAAATTCCCTAATCACATTTTCCAAGTTACTATAAAAATGGTGAAATGTACTTGAACTTGTCCTTATGAATGCTGCAATTACCCACTCACCTACTAATACTATCCCTTCCTTGATAAAATTTGGCCACCAGACAGTCAGCTTTTCCCATAGAATCAGTACCAAACTGACCACAAATTTAAGTGCATTCAATAACTATCCCAGAGCTAACCTTATATCCCAATCTGAGGGCCTGAAGGATTAAAAATGGGCTTTGTACCATGCTGACCCACGCTCTAAAGCCACCACATTTACTCAAGGTTTTTACAGACATCTCATCCAATGTATGAAAAGTCAAAAATTATTAGGCATAAGTATAGTGAGAAATTCAGGAGTAAACCCCTTTCTCGCAACTCTCAGCTTAAATACACTTTATAATTCTACAATTTGTATAATGGATAAGTCAGTAGCTGTTAGGAAGAAATAATTAAGTCTGAGTATGCACTGAAAGTATCTTTTTCTTCTAAGGATAATCACAGGAGTCTTTTCAACTATACTAAGAGTATAAGAATTAATGCTGCATGCAGGTTTTTACAGCCATCTCATCCAATGTATGGAAAGTCAATAATTATTAGGCATAAGTATAGTGAGAAATTCAGGAGTAAACCCCTTTCTCGCAACTGTCAGCTTAAATACACTTTATAATTCTACAATTTGTATAATGGATAAGTCAGTAGCTGTTAGGAAGAAATAATTAAGTCTGAGTATGCACTGAAAGTATATTTTTCTTCTAAGGATAATCACAGGGGTCTTTTCAACTATATTAGGAGTACAAGAATTAATACTGCATGAACTTGAAAATGAACCAAGCTGTAGATCAGATCATGTGTATGTACCTTTAAGAAGCATTTTGAGATATACCACATGCATATAAATAGAGAGCATGTGCAGGCCTCAGTGCCATTTTGAGAGAACAGCCAGAGTATTAACATGTGTGAGTGTGGTAGTCAGTCTGTTTATAAGTTTATTTAAGTTTAAGTTACAAAGCCTCACTTCTGATGTGTTTGTATGTAATAAAGCTTCTTGAACTGAACCCACGAATGTTTGTCTGTTTTATCCTGACCAGACGTGAGACACATGCTACCTAATCTGATACCAAAGCCTTAGCTCAAATTTCAATACTCCATCCATTCCAATATGCCCCCCACCCACCGAATCATTTGACACTACTTCTGTCATTCTCACTATGGACCGGTTGCTGGAAGTTATTACTAAACCCAAAAATACCAGGTACATGGGTGTGGGAAATATACCTGGCTGTCTTGTTGCTAGAACAAAGTAAATTTTTGCTGAACCCCATCCTTAAACATTTTTAATCTCAGCCTCTCCACAAGATATGTGCTTGAGCTGTGCAGAATAGTGATCATGTTGTTTCTGTATAATGGCAGTACAGATATGTGCCTGTGCTGTGCAGAATAGTGATCATGTTGTTTCTGTATAATGGCAGTACAGATATGTGCCTGTGCTGTGCAGAATAGTGATCATGTTGTTTCTGTATAATGGCAGTACAGATATGTGCCTGTGCTGTGCAGAATAGTGATCATGTTGTTTCTGCATAATGGCAGTACAGATATGTGCCTGTGCTGTGCAGAATAGTGATCATGTTGTTTCTGTATAATGGCAGTACAGATATGTGCCTGTGCTGTGCAGAATAGTGATCATGTTGTTTCTGTATAATGGCAGTACAGATATGTGCCTGTGCTGTGCAGAATAGTGATCATGTTGTTTCTGTATAATGGCAGTACAGATATGTGCCTGTGCTGTGCAGAATAGTGATCATGTTGTTTCTGTATAATGGCAGTACAGATATGTGCCTGTGCTGTGCAGAATAGTGATCATGTTGTTTCTGCATAATGGCAGTACAGATATGTGCCTGTGCTGTGCAGAATAGTGATCATGTTGTTTCTGTATAATGGCAGTACAGATATGTGCCTGTGCTGTGCAGAATAGTGATCATGTTGTTTCTGTATAATGGCAGTACAGATATGTGCCTGTGCTGTGCAGAATAGTGATCATGTTGTTTCTGCATAATGGCAGTACAGATATGTGCCTGTGCTGTGCAGAATAGTGATCATGTTGTTTCTGCATAATGGCAGTACAGATATGTGCCTGTGCTGTGCAGAATAGTGATCATGTTGTTTCTGTATAATGGCAGTACAGATATGTGCCTGTGCTGTGCAGAATAGTGATCATGTTGTTTCTGTATAATGGCAGTACAGATATGTGCCTGTGCTGTGCAGAATAGTGATCATGTTGTTTCTGCATAATGGCAGTACAGATATGTGCCTGTGCTGTGCAGAATAGTGATCATGTTGTTTCTGTATAATGGCAGTACAGATATGTGCCTGTGCTGTGCAGAATAGTGGTTTTGTTGTTTCTGTATAATGGCAGTACAGATATGTGCCTGTGCTGTGCAGAATAGTGATCATGTTGTTTCTGCATAATGGCAGTACAGATATGTGCCTGTGCTGTGCAGAATAGTGATCATGTTGTTTCTGTATAATGGCAGTACAGATATGTGCCTGTGCTGTGCAGAATAGTGATCATGTTGTTTCTGCATAATGGCAGTACAGATATGTGCCTGTGCTGTGCAGAATAGTGGTTTTGTTGTTTCTGTATAATGGCAGTACAGATATGTGCCTGTGCTGTGCAGAATAGTGATCATGTTGTTTCTGTATAATGGCAGTACAGATATGTGCCTGTGCTGTGCAGAATAGTGATCATGTTGTTTCTGTATAATGGCAGTACAGATATGTGCCTGTGCTGTGCAGAATAGTGATCATGTTGTTTCTGTATAATGGCAGTACAGATATGTGCCTGTGCTGTGCAGAATAGTGATCATGTTGTTTCTGTATAATGGCAGTACAGATATGTGCCTGTGCTGTGCAGAATAGTGATCATGTTGTTTCTGTATAATGGCAGTACAGATATGTGCCTGTGCTGTGCAGAATAGTGATCATGTTGTTTCTGTATAATGGCAGTACAGATATGTGCCTGTGCTGTGCAGAATAGTGATCATGTTGTTTCTGTATAATGGCAGTACAGATATGTGCCTGTGCTGTGCAGAATAGTGATCATGTTGTTTCTGTATAATGGCAGTACAGATATGTGCCTGTGCTGTGCAGAATAGTGATCATGTTGTTTCTGTATAATGGCAGTACAGATATGTGCCTGTGCTGTGCAGAATAGTGATCATGTTGTTTCTGTATAATGGCAGTACAGATATGTGCCTGTGCTGTGCAGAATAGTGATCATGTTGTTTCTGTATAATGGCAGTACAGATATGTGCCTGTGCTGTGCAGAATAGTGATCATGTTGTTTCTGTATAATGGCAGTACAGATATGTGCCTGTGCTGTGCAGAATAGTGATCATGTTGTTTCTGCATAATGGCAGTACAGATATGTGCCTGTGCTGTGCAGAATAGTGATCATGTTGTTTCTGTATAATGGCAGTACAGATATGTGCCTGTGCTGTGCAGAATAGTGATCATGTTGTTTCTGTATAATGGCAGTACAGATATGTGCCTGTGCTGTGCAGAATAGTGATCATGTTGTTTCTGCATAATGGCAGTACAGATATGTGCCTGTGCTGTGCAGAATAGTGATCATGTTGTTTCTGTATAATGGCAGTACAGATATGTGCCTGTGCTGTGCAGAATAGTGATCATGTTGTTTCTGCATAATGGCAGTACAGATATGTGCCTGTGCTGTGCAGAATAGTGATCATGTTGTTTCTGTATAATGGCAGTACAGATATGTGCCTGTGCTGTGCAGAATAGTGATCATGTTGTTTCTGCATAATGGCAGTACAGATATGTGCCTGTGCTGTGCAGAATAGTGATCATGTTGTTTCTGTATAATGGCAGTACAGATATGTGCCTGTGCTGTGCAGAATAGTGATCATGTTGTTTCTGTATAATGGCAGTACAGATATGTGCCTGTGCTGTGCAGAATAGTGATCATGTTGTTTCTGTATAATGGCAGTACAGATATGTGCCTGTGCTGTGCAGAATAGTGATCATGTTGTTTCTGCATAATGGCAGTACAGATATGTGCCTGTGCTGTGCAGAATAGTGATCATGTTGTTTCTGTATAATGGCAGTACAGATATGTGCCTGTGCTGTGCAGAATAGTGGTTTTGTTGTTTCTGTATAATGGCAGTACAGATATGTGCCTGTGCTGTGCAGAATAGTGATCATGTTGTTTCTGTATAATGGCAGTACAGATATGTGCCTGTGCTGTGCAGAATAGTGATCATGTTGTTTCTGTATAATGGCAGTACAGATATGTGCCTGTGCTGTGCAGAATAGTGATCATGTTGTTTCTGTATAATGGCAGTACAGATATGTGCCTGTGCTGTGCAGAATAGTGATCATGTTGTTTCTGTATAATGGCAGTACAGATATGTGCCTGTGCTGTGCAGAATAGTGATCATGTTGTTTCTGCATAATGGCAGTACAGATATGTGCCTGTGCTGTGCAGAATAGTGATCATGTTGTTTCTGCATAATGGCAGTACAGATATGTGCCTGTGCTGTGCAGAATAGTGATCATGTTGTTTCTGTATAATGGCAGTACAGATATGTGCCTGTGCTGTGCAGAATAGTGATCATGTTGTTTCTGTATAATGGCAGTACAGATATGTGCCTGTGCTGTGCAGAATAGTGATCATGTTGTTTCTGTATAATGGCAGTACAGATATGTGCCTGTGCTGTGCAGAATAGTGATCATGTTGTTTCTGTATAATGGCAGTACAGATATGTGCCTGTGCTGTGCAGAATAGTGATCATGTTGTTTCTGTATAATGGCAGTACAGATATGTGCCTGTGCTGTGCAGAATAGTGATCATGTTGTTTCTGCATAATGGCAGTACAGATATGTGCCTGTGCTGTGCAGAATAGTGATCATGTTGTTTCTGTATAATGGCAGTACAGATATGTGCCTGTGCTGTGCAGAATAGTGATTTTGTTGTTTCTGTATAATGGCAGTACAGATATGTGCCTGTGCTGTGCAGAATAGTGATCATGTTGTTTCTGTATAATGGCAGTACAGATATGTGCCTGTGCTGTGCAGAATAGTGATCATGTTGTTTCTGTATAATGGCAGTACAGATATGTGCCTGTGCTGTGCAGAATAGTGATCATGTTGTTTCTGCATAATGGCAGTACAGATATGTGCCTGTGCTGTGCAGAATAGTGATCATGTTGTTTCTGTATAATGGCAGTACAGATATGTGCCTGTGCTGTGCAGAATAGTGATCATGTTGTTTCTGTATAATGGCAGTACAGATATGTGCCTGTGCTGTGCAGAATAGTGATCATGTTGTTTCTGCATAATGGCAGTACAGATATGTGCCTGTGCTGTGCAGAATAGTGATCATGTTGTTTCTGTATAATGGCAGTACAGATATGTGCCTGTGCTGTGCAGAATAGTGATCATGTTGTTTCTGCATAATGGCAGTACAGATATGTGCCTGTGCTGTGCAGAATAGTGATCATGTTGTTTCTGTATAATGGCAGTACAGATATGTGCCTGTGCTGTGCAGAATAGTGATCATGTTGTTTCTGCATAATGGCAGTACAGATATGTGCCTGTGCTGTGCAGAATAGTGATCATGTTGTTTCTGTATAATGGCAGTACAGATATGTGCCTGTGCTGTGCAGAATAGTGATCATGTTGTTTCTGTATAATGGCAGTACAGATATGTGCCTGTGCTGTGCAGAATAGTGATCATGTTGTTTCTGTATAATGGCAGTACAGATATGTGCCTGTGCTGTGCAGAATAGTGATCATGTTGTTTCTGTATAATGGCAGTACAGATATGTGCCTGTGCTGTGCAGAATAGTGATCATGTTGTTTCTGTATAATGGCAGTACAGATATGTGCCTGTGCTGTGCAGAATAGTGATCATGTTGTTTCTGTATAATGGCAGTACAGATATGTGCCTGTGCTGTGCAGAATAGTGATCATGTTGTTTCTGTATAATGGCAGTACAGATATGTGCCTGTGCTGTGCAGAATAGTGATCATGTTGTTTCTGTATAATGGCAGTACAGATATGTGCCTGTGCTGTGCAGAATAGTGATCATGTTGTTTCTGTATAATGGCAGTACAGATATGTGCCTGTGCTGTGCAGAATAGTGATCATGTTGTTTCTGTATAATGGCAGTACAGATATGTGCCTGTGCTGTGCAGAATAGTGATCATGTTGTTTCTGTATAATGGCAGTACAGATATGTGCCTGTGCTGTGCAGAATAGTGATCATGTTGTTTCTGCATAATGGCAGTACAGATATGTGCCTGTGCTGTGCAGAATAGTGATCATGTTGTTTCTGTATAATGGCAGTACAGATATGTGCCTGTGCTGTGCAGAATAGTGATCATGTTGTTTCTGTATAATGGCAGTACAGATATGTGCCTGTGCTGTGCAGAATAGTGATCATGTTGTTTCTGCATAATGGCAGTACAGATATGTGCCTGTGCTGTGCAGAATAGTGATCATGTTGTTTCTGTATAATGGCAGTACAGATATGTGCCTGTGCTGTGCAGAATAGTGATCATGTTGTTTCTGTATAATGGCAGTACAGATATGTGCCTGTGCTGTGCAGAATAGTGATCATGTTGTTTCTGTATAATGGCAGTACAGATATGTGCCTGTGCTGTGCAGAATAGTGATCATGTTGTTTCTGTATAATGGCAGTACAGATATGTGCCTGTGCTGTGCAGAATAGTGATCATGTTGTTTCTGTATAATGGCAGTACAGATATGTGCCTGTGCTGTGCAGAATAGTGATCATGTTGTTTCTGCATAATGGCAGTACAGATATGTGCCTGTGCTGTGCAGAATAGTGATCATGTTGTTTCTGTATAATGGCAGTACAGATATGTGCCTGTGCTGTGCAGAATAGTGATCATGTTGTTTCTGTATAATGGCAGTACAGATATGTGCCTGTGCTGTGCAGAATAGTGATCATGTTGTTTCTGTATAATGGCAGTACAGATATGTGCCTGTGCTGTGCAGAATAGTGATCATGTTGTTTCTGTATAATGGCAGTACAGATATGTGCCTGTGCTGTGCAGAATAGTGATCATGTTGTTTCTGTATAATGGCAGTACAGATATGTGCCTGTGCTGTGCAGAATAGTGATCATGTTGTTTCTGCATAATGGCAGTACAGATATGTGCCTGTGCTGTGCAGAATAGTGATCATGTTGTTTCTGTATAATGGCAGTACAGATATGTGCCTGTGCTGTGCAGAATAGTGATCATGTTGTTTCTGCATAATGGCAGTACAGATATGTGCCTGTGCTGTGCAGAATAGTGATCATGTTGTTTCTGTATAATGGCAGTACAGATATGTGCCTGTGCTGTGCAGAATAGTGATCATGTTGTTTCTGTATAATGGCAGTACAGATATGTGCCTGTGCTGTGCAGAATAGTGATCATGTTGTTTCTGTATAATGGCAGTACAGATATGTGCCTGTGCTGTGCAGAATAGTGATCATGTTGTTTCTGTATAATGGCAGTACAGATATGTGCCTGTGCTGTGCAGAATAGTGATCATGTTGTTTCTGTATAATGGCAGTACAGATATGTGCCTGTGCTGTGCAGAATAGTGATCATGTTGTTTCTGTATAATGGCAGTACAGATATGTGCCTGTGCTGTGCAGAATAGTGATCATGTTGTTTCTGTATAATGGCAGTACAGATATGTGCCTGTGCTGTGCAGAATAGTGATCATGTTGTTTCTGTATAATGGCAGTACAGATATGTGCCTGTGCTGTGCAGAATAGTGATCATGTTGTTTCTGTATAATGGCAGTACAGATATGTGCCTGTGCTGTGCAGAATAGTGATCATGTTGTTTCTGCATAATGGCAGTACAGATATGTGCCTGTGCTGTGCAGAATAGTGGTTTTGTTGTTTCTGTATAATGGCAGTACAGATATGTGCCTGTGCTGTGCAGAATAGTGATCATGTTGTTTCTGCATATAATGGCAGTACAGATATGTGCCTGTGCTGTGCAGAATAGTGATCATGTTGTTTCTGTATAATGGCAGTACAGATATGTGCCTGTGCTGTGCAGAATAGTGATCATGTTGTTTCTGTATAATGGCAGTACAGATATGTGCCTGTGCTGTGCAGAATAGTGATCATGTTGTTTCTGCATAATGGCAGTACAGATATGTGCCTGTGCTGTGCAGAATAGTGATCATGTTGTTTCTGCATAATGGCAGTACAGATATGTGCCTGTGCTGTGCAGAATAGTGATCATGTTGTTTCTGTATAATGGCAGTACAGATATGTGCCTGTGCTGTGCAGAATAGTGATCATGTTGTTTCTGTATAATGGCAGTACAGATATGTGCCTGTGCTGTGCAGAATAGTGATCATGTTGTTTCTGCATAATGGCAGTACAGATATGTGCCTGTGCTGTGCAGAATAGTGATCATGTTGTTTCTGTATAATGGCAGTACAGATATGTGCCTGTGCTGTGCAGAATAGTGATCATGTTGTTTCTGTATAATGGCAGTACAGATATGTGCCTGTGCTGTGCAGAATAGTGATCATGTTGTTTCTGTATAATGGCAGTACAGATATGTGCCTGTGCTGTGCAGAATAGTGATCATGTTGTTTCTGCATAATGGCAGTACAGATATGTGCCTGTGCTGTGCAGAATAGTGATCATGTTGTTTCTGTATAATGGCAGTACAGATATGTGCCTGTGCTGTGCAGAATAGTGATCATGTTGTTTCTGCATAATGGCAGTACAGATATGTGCCTGTGCTGTGCAGAATAGTGATCATGTTGTTTCTGTATAATGGCAGTACAGATATGTGCCTGTGCTGTGCAGAATAGTGATCATGTTGTTTCTGTATAATGGCAGTACAGATATGTGCCTGTGCTGTGCAGAATAGTGATCATGTTGTTTCTGCATAATGGCAGTACAGATATGTGCCTGTGCTGTGCAGAATAGTGATCATGTTGTTTCTGTATAATGGCAGTACAGATATGTGCCTGTGCTGTGCAGAATAGTGATCATGTTGTTTCTGTATAATGGCAGTACAGATATGTGCCTGTGCTGTGCAGAATAGTGATCATGTTGTTTCTGCATAATGGCAGTACAGATATGTGCCTGTGCTGTGCAGAATAGTGATCATGTTGTTTCTGTATAATGGCAGTACAGATATGTGCCTGTGCTGTGCAGAATAGTGATCATGTTGTTTCTGCATAATGGCAGTACAGATATGTGCCTGTGCTGTGCAGAATAGTGATCATGTTGTTTCTGTATAATGGCAGTACAGATATGTGCCTGTGCTGTGCAGAATAGTGATCATGTTGTTTCTGTATAATGGCAGTACAGATATGTGCCTGTGCTGTGCAGAATAGTGATCATGTTGTTTCTGTATAATGGCAGTACAGATATGTGCCTGTGCTGTGCAGAATAGTGATCATGTTGTTTCTGTATAATGGCAGTACAGATATGTGCCTGTGCTGTGCAGAATAGTGATCATGTTGTTTCTGTATAATGGCAGTACAGATATGTGCCTGTGCTGTGCAGAATAGTGATCATGTTGTTTCTGCATAATATAATGGCAGTACAGATATGTGCCTGTGCTGTGCAGAATAGTGATCATGTTGTTTCTGTATAATGGCAGTACAGATATGTGCCTGTGCTGTGCAGAATAGTGATCATGTTGTTTCTGTATAATGGCAGTACAGATATGTGCCTGTGCTGTGCAGAATAGTGATCATGTTGTTTCTGTATAATGGCAGTACAGATATGTGCCTGTGCTGTGCAGAATAGTGATCATGTTGTTTCTGTATAATGGCAGTACAGATATGTGCCTGTGCTGTGCAGAATAGTGATCATGTTGTTTCTGTATAATGGCAGTACAGATATGTGCCTGTGCTGTGCAGAATAGTGATCATGTTGTTTCTGTATAATGGCAGTACAGATATGTGCCTGTGCTGTGCAGAATAGTGATCATGTTGTTTCTGCATAATGGCAGTACAGATATGTGCCTGTGCTGTGCAGAATAGTGATCATGTTGTTTCTGTATAATGGCAGTACAGATATGTGCCTGTGCTGTGCAGAATAGTGATCATGTTGTTTCTGTATAATGGCAGTACAGATATGTGCCTGTGCTGTGCAGAATAGTGATCATGTTGTTTCTGCATAATGGCAGTACAGATATGTGCCTGTGCTGTGCAGAATAGTGATCATGTTGTTTCTGTATAATGGCAGTACAGATATGTGCCTGTGCTGTGCAGAATAGTGATCATGTTGTTTCTGTATAATGGCAGTACAGATATGTGCCTGTGCTGTGCAGAATAGTGATCATGTTGTTTCTGTATAATGGCAGTACAGATATGTGCCTGTGCTGTGCAGAATAGTGATCATGTTGTTTCTGTATAATGGCAGTACAGATATGTGCCTGTGCTGTGCAGAATAGTGATCATGTTGTTTCTGTATAATGGCAGTACAGATATGTGCCTGTGCTGTGCAGAATAGTGATCATGTTGTTTCTGTATAATGGCAGTACAGATATGTGCCTGTGCTGTGCAGAATAGTGATCATGTTGTTTCTGTATAATGGCAGTACAGATATGTGCCTGTGCTGTGCAGAATAGTGATCATGTTGTTTCTGTATAATGGCAGTACAGATATGTGCCTGTGCTGTGCAGAATAGTGATCATGTTGTTTCTGTATAATGGCAGTACAGATATGTGCCTGTGCTGTGCAGAATAGTGATCATGTTGTTTCTGCATAATGGCAGTACAGATATGTGCCTGTGCTGTGCAGAATAGTGATCATGTTGTTTCTGTATAATGGCAGTACAGATATGTGCCTGTGCTGTGCAGAATAGTGATCATGTTGTTTCTGTATAATGGCAGTACAGATATGTGCCTGTGCTGTGCAGAATAGTGATCATGTTGTTTCTGTATAATGGCAGTACAGATATGTGCCTGTGCTGTGCAGAATAGTGATCATGTTGTTTCTGTATAATGGCAGTACAGATATGTGCCTGTGCTGTGCAGAATAGTGATCATGTTGTTTCTGCATAATGGCAGTACAGATATGTGCCTGTGCTGTGCAGAATAGTGATCATGTTGTTTCTGTATAATGGCAGTACAGATATGTGCCTGTGCTGTGCAGAATAGTGATCATGTTGTTTCTGTATAATGGCAGTACAGATATGTGCCTGTGCTGTGCAGAATAGTGATCATGTTGTTTCTGTATAATGGCAGTACAGATATGTGCCTGTGCTGTGCAGAATAGTGATCATGTTGTTTCTGTATAATGGCAGTACAGATATGTGCCTGTGCTGTGCAGAATAGTGATCATGTTGTTTCTGTATAATGGCAGTACAGATATGTGCCTGTGCTGTGCAGAATAGTGATCATGTTGTTTCTGTATAATGGCAGTACAGATATGTGCCTGTGCTGTGCAGAATAGTGATCATGTTGTTTCTGTATAATGGCAGTACAGATATGTGCCTGTGCTGTGCAGAATAGTGATCATGTTGTTTCTGTATAATGGCAGTACAGATATGTGCCTGTGCTGTGCAGAATAGTGATCATGTTGTTTCTGCATAA